>NC_061122.1:85401054-85599094 GCF_002878395.1 Capsicum annuum
TGCATTGGTGGGTTTAGATGACGCTGATACTCAATAGTTAGGATGCAATCCTTCTCTAGCTAGATTTTATGTGTGCATATACAAGGAGGAATACCAATAATGTCTGCAATCGTCCAACCAATAGCCCTCTTATATCTCTTAAGAAAAGAAATGAGGGCTTTCACCTGTTGTTCACCTAAGTCAGCCGCAATAATAATAGGTAGAATATTCTTGCTTCCCAGGAATACGTACCTCAAATAACCATTCAACTCTTTCATCTCCAAAGTAAGGGGCTCTTCAATTGACGGCTTCGCTAGTAGACTTGGACGATTTTTCAAGTCCAGATCCAGCTTCTTGGGTGAGTAAGAATAAGACCCCATGCCTATCAAGGCATATACAGTCTCCTTACAATCTTCAATACCGGCTTGATCAAAATTTATTCATGCGGCAGCTAAAGTCTCCATAATAAATTTCTCCTCTATAGGTACTTCCTACTCCTCCTCATAATACGCATCCATAATAGAAAATATGCTCATATCTTTTTGCTATTTCATGGATTGGCACACATCAAATCGAACTACTTCATCATTTAACCTTAATAGTAGCTCATTTGCTTTAAAATCAATAAGCACACTCCCAGTTGAGAAGAAAGTTCTACCCAAGATTATGGGCACCTCAAAGTCTACCTCACTGTCAAGAATGACAAAATCAGCTAGAAAAATGAAATTGGCCACCTTAACTTATATATCATATAGAATTACCGCATGTCACTTCAAAGACCTATCTGCCATAACTAATCTCATGTTCGTGGGAGTGGGATCTCCTAAACCCAGTTTCTTATACACAGCTAGTGGCATCAAGTTGTTACTGGACCCCAAATCATATAGATCTTTGCAAAATCAAAATACCTAATACTGCACGTGATTGTAAATTCTCTCGTGTCAGTCTTCTTCTGCGCCAACAACCTTATGGAAATAGAACCATAATAATGGAGATTATTCACTGTCTCATAACTAACTGTCCACTTCTACGAAATAAGGTCTTTCATGAACTTTGCATACCCGGACATTTTCTCCAATGCATCTACCAATGGTAAGTTTATTGTCAACTGCTTAAGAATGGCCATAAACATGCCAAACTTTGTGTCATTGGCCTTTTTTTCAACCAATGGTGAAATAGATGAGGTGGTTTAGGATTGTAGTAACCACCACTTCAGTCTCCTTTTCCTTGCTCTTTTCCAACTCATCAACCTACTAATGGTTGGGTGATGTATCATTAATAACGTCATCCAGTTTCTCAGATTCCACTAGATAAGTATCTTCATGCTCAATATCCTCCGCAATCACAACTTTGCCCATAGATGGGCCTGGTAAAACCTTACCACTTCGTGTAGTAATTGTCATGCAGGAGTCATCATTTCATGGATTTTGAACTATATCACTTGGCAAAGTACCATTTTTATTTTGATTTAGTGCTGCTGAGACTTCACTCATCTACTGCTCTAACTGCTTAATAGCATTAGAGTGTGATTTTACCAAATGACTCATAAAATAAAAATCACTCTTCATTATAGTCACCCTACAGTTGGTAGTCACAACTCCCTTTAATAATTTCTGCATCATGTCCTTCACGGACATCTTGCCAGAGCTAGTTGCAGTATTATCTCTGCTTCCAGGAGGTACATATAGTCCACTCCTATTATTTTTGCTCTTCCAGTTCCCTTGATCTCAATCCTTGTAACCAGCTTTATCATAATAGATCCAACTTTGATTTTTCTGACTGCTGTCTCGAAAACCCCCATGATTATTTAGATAGTTTGCCTCTTCTTCTGAATTAGAATCATCTCTTCCCTAGGATGCAACAGCTTTTACCTTTTTTATTTTTCAAGATAGTAGATGCTTAGTCAACAAATCCATCTGTATCTTTAAAAGTGCCATATCCTGGTTATGTTCTTCCTCCTTCTTACATTGCTCTACAGTTATACTACTAAAAAATATAGGGCTTACTACCACAAAATCCCTGGTATGCCAAGCTCTACTGTGTTTGGTCATCTGATCAAGTATCTTTGAGGCCTCTAGAAAAGTAAGGTCAGCAAAAAAACCTTCTGTAGCATTACCACGACTGGATTTGTAATAGAATTCAAAGCTCGATAAAGAATCTCTATCAAATGAATATCCATCATGTTATGGTTCGAGCATTGCATCATCTTCTTTCTAAACCTTCCCCAGGTCTTATGAAGAGCTTTAGTGGGAAGCTGTAGAAAGTTACTGATGTCATCCCTCAATTGTACCCTTCTGGAGGGTGGAAAGAACCTTTTTAGTAAAGCCTCTTTCAACTGCCTCCAGTTGGTTATAGATTCGGGAGTTAGTTCATTTAAACATAGTGTCGCCTCCCCAAACAGAGACAACGAAAACAAATGCAGGAGGATAACATTCTGCCCCTCTCCTGCAATAGTAAAAGACTTGCAAATGGTGACAAAATTCACCAAATTCATTTTTGGATCATCTCCAAGAAGATCACCGAACAAACCCTTAAGATGAAGAAGTTGAATTATTGTACTGGTAATATTAAATTTAGCTCCTGGTACTAGAGATGGAGGAATGATAGCTCCAATTTTACCTACTCCATCCATTCTATCTTCATCATTGTTCATATCAAATTATATTGGTTGATGCTCTTGCCTTGCCCTAAAGAGGTGATTTCTGTTTACATTCTGATTTACTGATATAGCTATATTTTCTGCATCCCTTGGATTAACAGGATCTAACAAGTCATCATCCCCCAAATAATCATCATTGTATTAGGATGATATTCCTGTTGATCGTTATTCTGCTGATTTAGTTGACCTCCAGCTAAAATGGCTAGTCTTTCAACATCTTAGGGATCTGCCATTCTTCCAATCAATTACGGTTCCAGATGAATTCATAATAATTGTGCACCTGATCTCCCTGTACTTGGCATACACAATAACTCCCCTGCAAATAACAAAAACAACAATCAAAAGTAAAATTTTGGGAACTTGAACAGAGGTCAATTAATAATCTCAAACTTAATTGACAACCGTATTACTCGGCAATGACGCCAAAATTTTATACGCCCAAATTACCACTTTCTTACATAAGTATAAGCGGTCTCTATCAAATATAGAACCCAACTGGGTTGGGTGTTGAATCCCACCGGGTATACTTTGCTCACTAAGCCTTGTGGTTCTCGTTAGACTGTTGATCGAAAGTTCCAGAATAAAGGGGGTTTTGATATGTTAACAATTTTCTTTCATATTTGTATCACACAAATGTCCAGCTAATAAGAGTTAATGCAGATGTAAATTCAGCAAGAATGAATTAACTATAGTTATGCTCACCAAGATATTCAAACAGTTAGGGTTGTGAATTTGTGCTCGAATTCTAACTTACGTACTCAATTGCAAGAATTATTGAATTCTAAGAATCACCCACGTGTTTCTCAACCTAATGGGTGTTTCACCATTTAATTATCTTGAACTTAAAGGATTCATGCATTATTCAATAACACTATTATGAAGGTTAATCCTATTAAGGCATCCACCAATTAACCCCAAAGGGTAAACCTATGATTTTCATGTGAATCGCTTCTTTTCCCAACATCTACTTTCTTGTCAGACAAGTGGTGTTCATGGTCTCACTTCTCAAGTTTGCAACCAACAGATGTCATTATAATGAAGAAAGACTCATGCAATTTCGATAGATGTTAGAAATCAAACCAATTCACAAACCCAAACCATTCTCTATATTAAGGCTCCCATAACACTAGTTATGGGAGTTTAGCTACTCATTTCCATAAAAGAAATCAAAGATATATTGATGTTCATAAATATCTTCAAGAGAGTACTTACAAAAGTCACAATATCATTTTTCTCAATCTTCAAAGGACAATATAAAAGCTAATAATCAGATCTTAATCTCTAGATTCCAATCTCAATAAAAAGTGTTACACAACTCTCAATAGAGGAGAAAGCATGAAACTAATGACCAAAGATATGGAATAAACCCTAATACTTAGTATTTATATGTTTCCAAAACTAAAATTTTAAAATTTGAACTCGGAGTTGCCACTTCATGCTGACAGGCTGAGCGATAGTCCGTTGCCTAGACCGTCACTGGAGCTCCAGTGAGTCTATGTTCAACTTTTGGGCGACAGGTAGGATGAAGTTATGTCAAAGTACCGATGGTCCATCGCATGGTAGGTCGCATAACTTCCAGTGGTTCTGGATTTTCTTTACTAGCAACAGTTTATCCTAGAGCCGACGGCCCGTCGCATGGACCGTCGCAAAGTAGCTACCTATTAAGTGATGTGTGGCCACTTAAGCAGATAAATGGCCGCTTAAGAGGCTACCACGTAAGAGGTACCAGTCCTCTAAAGTAGCTACCCTAGTAAGTGATGTATTGCTGCTAAAGTGTCTACCACTTAAGAGATATTTGGTCGCTAAAGTGATTGTTGGTTAAGCGGACCTTGGCCGCTCAAGCGGCTTCCCCAGATATTAGCAAATGCTAATTTTGGTGCAAGCCTTCCAAGCTTCTATAGGACACTCAAGATTAGATCAAGTCACAATAAAGACAAATAATGTATGCTACTGGCTAATATCAATGTTTCGGACTAAATGGCGATATCAGATTTATGAAAAGAATCTTGTTAGCAATATATTAACCCTCGACACTTTATTTCACAATTTTTTAAATAAAAAGTTTAAATGAAATAACAAATCCGAAGATCAACCAATACCGCTACTAACTAAAATTCGTTATTTCGAATATATTGGCCCAGTTAGTTTAGTCATCCAACACTCAGAATAATAAATTTTGATCAAAGTCAACTATATGACTTTTCAAGCCTGTAAGAACCACAAAATCACACAAAAAATATTTCCGATCGCATTGAAAATCATGTCAACCATTCCCGAACCTCAAAATCAGCATGTAACAACTTCGTGAAAGGACAAAATGGCAAAAGCACATATAATATGAAAAATTCACCAATTAAGGTCATTACACTTTTCGAACAACATCAAATTACCGTCTAATGGTGTTAATAAATTAATTTATATAATAAATATTAGATTGTGTCTAACTTTTGTAATAACTTATAAAACTCTAGACGGTATTGTGTCAAAATAGACTAATTTTATTCCATTTTAGTCTAATGATTTGACTTAGAAAAAACATTAGACCGGCATCGATATCTATTATATATTTATATCTATTTCTATACTATATCGAAAGTTTGAAGGAATTTAGAAATATTATTTATTTTTCTAACCGTCATTAAAAGACTACACATTAGATGAATTAGTCTTTTCATTATTTTTACAAATTATTTATTAATTACTAATACTTAAAATAATGAATCCTATGATAAAAATACATGGTAAGAGGAAATATATGGTAAGACATATTAGACGAACTAATAACTAAAGAGTCCTAAAATATATCGTAACAAGAAAATATATTTTCTTTAATTGGAAAGTTTGTTACCTTTCAATAAAATATAATATAACTTTGCTTATATAATTTGTTATCCAATTTATGTTTTATGCTAGTTTAGGTGTACGCGTTCATGCGTGTACCTAATTTTATTGAGTTCAAATGTTACACTAAATAGGATATTTGTTTAAATAATAAAGATGAATACAATAATTAAATTCAACATTTTTTGGAGAATTTATATATTTAAACCTAACCTTTACCAAAATAAATTTCTCAAAACAGATCGATATTAATCTACCACCTATAAAATGCAAAAAAATAATACGGTGATAGAGACATCAAAATAATATAATTAAATCTAACCTTAAAACAAAAATTTCTCAAAACCTTCCACACTCATCTACCACCTGTAAACTACATCAAAATAATACGACAATAAAGTTATCAAAATAATACAACTAAACTTTACCTTTACATAAAATTTTTTTCTCAAAATAGAGATATAAAAATAATATAATTAAATATAACATTTACCTGAAAAAATTCCTCAAAGCATTTGTCGGCCACCTGTAAATTCATCTACAACCTTTAAACTAGAACAAAATAATATAATAGTGATCACAAAGCTTCAGTTTTGATGAAAATAATTCTTGTTTGGATGAAAATTTTGACATCAAGAATACTTGAATAAAAACAAAGAGGTTATATATACCCACACGTTAAATTCTATTATGTTTGACAGAAATAGTGAAGAAGTTGAGGGTTAGAAAATTAAGCATCCACCAATCTTGACATACAATCGAATCAAGTTAGATGAATATCAATCATATTTTCGAATCTCAATATTCATAGAAGTATTTCCTTAATAGAGTCCTAATTAAGGAGTATTTTCAATCCTAATTTAGGAGTATTTTTCTAATTGATCAGTATGAAGAAAAGTATTATTTGATTCTTCTTCGATATATTTTAGGAGTCCCATATATTTTAGGAGTCAAGTTATATATAATAAAAATAATTAAATAATAAATTTAAAAAAATTATGAAAAGGGAGTCTTTTAATGAAGGACAAAAAGTTCAAATAACTTTTATAAGGCTTTTCACACTTTTAGTATATTATATAATATATATATATACATATATATTATATATATATATATATTATATATATAGATATAGATGTATAGAAAATAATTATACAAAGGGGAATGGACATAAACGACACTTTAAATTAAACTATTTCCATGAAAATGATCATGGAATTTAAATTCCACTTTCTAGCTATTTCAATTTGTTGGCTTGTTCTATACCATTTCTACATACCTTCTGTACAGTTTCTATATATATCTTATACATATAAACATTTTATATGAAAATTATGCAGTTTTGATACACAATTTATATCAATTGTACATTTTATTTACACATTTTATACAATAATTATATGTTTTTTATACACTTTCTACATATTTTTTATATATATATTTTAAACTTATACATATTTGATACATATATTTTATATAGATATATATTCTATATAAGAATTATATTATTTTTATATAATTATATTTAATTATTATTTCTAAAGAATAAAAAAAAGTAGAATATTTTTTCAGTTAAAAAATTTATAACAAATTTCTTTTTTGAAATAATCTTAAAAGGACCGAATGAATCAAGTTGAGAATTGTATCAATAATGTATATGGACTGTATCTGATCTACGTAGGCCAAATGACCCAAATTAGGAAATGGCTATAAAGTGAAAATAGTATAACCGACTGACCATTTTTTGGAAAGATATCAAACTTGGACTATTTATTTTTAAAAGTGCTATAGAGTGTCCTTTTTCATTATATGAAATCCTTTACGTGGTTTTTAAATGATACTAAGGAAACCTTAAGGACATCAAACTACACTTTTCCTTGTTAACAGGTTTTGGCTATACGATTAGTCATAATATTTGACATATATAAATTAATTATAATTTTACCTTACATAAAAAAAGAATTTCTATAATTCTACTAAAGCAATATGTTTAACGAATTTTACCACAGAAAAACCATTGCTTCTTATACTTATACTTTTTTCTATTTTTATTTTTATTCAAGTCATTGGGTTGCATATTGTTTTTAATTTAAACCCCAATTGTAGCTCGCTTTCACTTGGTATTTCTTCTCTACGTTCCTTTAAACTTAGGAAACATAATTTTGAACTAATATTCTAATTTTACCTTTGTTTTTCGAAAATCTATTTTGGGGGCCCATTTTTGATCCTGATTCAGAAGTGGGCAATATGAGTATCATTGACTTTTTGATGCGTAGATCCTACATTTGTGTGTTTTATCTTATTTTAGATTCTCGAATAAGGTGAATGCTTAGTGATAAAGGATAATTTGTTCAATTTTTTACATTTGAGGTAGGTTATGACTTAACTTTCTTCAAACATGGTTGGGTAGTTAATAATAATGTAAAAGTATGCTATGGACATAGGGTTGTATTAGGGAAAATGTGTTAATATAATTTATGTTCCAGTGTGGGGGCCTATGTGATTGATATTTGGTGGTTTTGGGACATTATTTTCAATTTGTGACTATGTGGAGTCTTATATGATTTTATAGGCCTGGTACTAATAAATATGTGTTTGGTTATACTCTAGTTGTGGGGAAAGACTAAATTGGGATTTAGATGGTATCAATGACATTGTACTTGTATATTTTACTTTATGTTTTCTGAGATATGTAAAATTTGTGGTTGGTTGGTGTATTTGAGTGGATTTTTGGCTCACATGGTTGGTATATTGGTTGAATATTGAAAATTCTCATATTGTTTAGTTGTGAGCACTACATCTTCATATCATATTAATTCATGAAACATTGGTACCACCGTGAAAATATTGACTTTTTTAGATAGAAAATACTACATCCTTAAAAATTCAATACAAATGTATCTGCTGGAGAGGAGTTATAGATATTGGTTCTATATGGATTGATGAACCCCGCATGGGTCCTACCTTAGGATCATATCTCGGTAGGTATATATAAACTTTATGTGACAACCTCGTGTATCACATCATCATCATCATCTTCTTCTTTATTAAGTTCCATGTTTTTTGCTTATTTTGTGATTGTATTTCTATCTTGACTTGATATTTGTCCGTTGGTTCTATCTTTTTATAGTTGTGTTTGATGTATGTGTATATTATTCTTCTTTTCCCTGCTTGTAATTGTTATAGGTATATATAGTGAAACTGATAGCGCAGATGGTGCGGGATACCATTTGGGATATTTTCTAATTGCAGGTGACATGAACATAGTTTGTGTTTATATTCCTTATTTTCTACTTTACTCAATCGGCCTATGATACATACTAAGCACAAGTGGACCATACTCACCCCTACTATGCCCTTTTGATGTAGATCCAGGTACGAGTGCATCACACGATAATTGATTTAGGCGGTACTTAGAGCCATTCGAGGTAGCAGTTGACCTATGCATTTAGAGTTGACCTTTTATCTCCTTTGTCTAGACTAATTCTTTGTTTACATTCAGAGATAGATTTTGATCCGTCTGGACTATTATTGTATTCTAACATTTGGGTTGTATTTAGTACTTCTTAAACTGTGATACTAGGTTTTAGGATGGTATATTTGATTATGTATTTCCATGTTTACTATATATGTATTGTTTGGATCCATTATAAGATCCTTTCCTAGGGTTTTGGTATTAAATTTGCTTTTTATATCAGTTTGAGTAATATACTTGTCAAGGCTTGCCACTACAAGTGCCATTATAACATTAGTTTTATGTCATGAAAAATTAGTATGAGAGTACTTGGATTTTCATTTATCACATTCATGTAAGAATATGGTGTCTAGTAGAGTTTCACAGATCGGTATATAGACGTATGTGTCTATCTTCGAGAGGCTATAAGATATCTTTAAGAAGCTTCCATTGTTTCATTTTATACCATATGGGTCTTTAATATGTTATGTTCTAAGTCATATTTTACTCTTCTCTGATCATATAATGGGGACTAAATTTAGTGAGGCTAGAGATATAGATCCTTTATCTAAGAAGACAACCTAGTGTAGAGGGTGAGTTATGAGTCCTGGTCAGGCTCGACGTGGAGGAGAGGCATGAGGATATGCCCCATCCAAAGATAGCACTAGGGTACTTTTCCCCGAGCCTCAGGTTGAGCATGTTTGAATTATGGGGCCTACTCTAATCCCATAGAGTTCTTCTACGCTAATTAGGGATGGGTTGTTGATTCAATTATTCACTCGTTTAGAGGGTGCTCTTTTGATTGCACCTGGTCCTTCTCTAGCTCCAACTATTATAACTCCGTATGTGCTAGAGTCCATTATGGTGTTTTTGCATTTTTGAGTATGGATCCTCCTATTGAATCGGCATCTACTTATGGTACTCCACAGACTCTAAGTAATGTTCATCTGTCAGTCCCTGTATCTAAGTATGGTATTCTAAGATATGGATTTTAACTTTCTTCTGTGATTTCTCCTCATATGGGTTCTTAGCTAGCTAGATTCACTGTGGTTCCAATTATTCTGAGTAGAATTATGTCTTCTGAGGGTTAGAAGAGGTTGGAAAGATTCACTTGGTTGGGTCCTCTTAGGTTCAATGGTGTGTAGGCGAGGATGCCTATAAGTTATTGATGGATTGTCATGAGAACTTCCATAACCTTGGTTCACTTGAGTTGCATGGGGTTGATTATACTACTTATTAGTTGAGAGATACAGCCAAAGATTAGTGGAGGTCATTTATTGGTTATTGACCTCTTGGTTCGCAAGAGATGACTTGGGGTTAGTTTATCGAGGCCCTTTTGGGTAGGTTTATACCTTTTAGTTTGAGAGATCAAATAAGAGATGATTTGATGGCTTAGAGTAGGACTCCATGACCGTTGTAGAGTATGAAGTACATTTCTATGCTTTGTCTAGATATTCCTATGTTAGTATTGCCACTGAGCTTAACAAGATTTGGAAGTTCATGACCGGATTGATATTTCTCTATAGCTTTATATAACTCAGATGGTAGTGCATGGGGCATCGTTTTGGAGTATTATGGATCATTCTAAGATTACTGAGTCAATTCTTCAAGTGTCTCAGGGAGGAGCTAAGAAGGTGGACCATCAGGCTGAGTTTAGAGGTCATGCTTCTTAAGGTAGAGATTCTAGATGCTTTTATGGGTATTATGGAAAACTAGTAAAGGAAGCCTTGCAGAGTTCAGATAGTGGATCTACTGCTTTATCAACTTTGGGTGGTTATTCTAGTTCATCCATACCTTCTTAGGCTATAGGGTTTGCTATATGTCTGCTGAGATTATCCATTTAACCTAGGACTATCGTCACCATATTTTCATAGCTACCTCTATATCGATTGTAAGAGGTAAAGGTTTTACTAAAGCTGCAAGAGGCAGAGGTGGTGGTACATATGGTAGTTGTTGCGGGACTATCAAATTAGGTGGTAGACATAGTTTGTGTTATATTTTACCTGCCAGTCTAGAGGCAAAGGCCTATTAAATTATTATCACAGGTATTATCCCTATTATGTTTTGATTTTCATCTATTTTATTTTATCTAAGGTCGACTTTATCCTATATGTCTGAATGTTTTGCTTTAGGTTTTGATTATTCTAGTAAGTATCTTGCTCTACCTATTAATATATTTTCCCCGGTAGAAGACTCTTTAATGGTGGATTAGGTGCACTAATCTTGTGTTGTGACTTTTTCTAGGCATCAGATTTGGGTAGATCTAATTGTATTAGATATTGTAGATTTTAATGTCATCTTGGATATGGATTAGTTAGCACTTTATCATGCTTCCCTAAGATCTTATGCTAAGAGAGTAACCTTAGCTTTGTCAAGTGTGCCAAGTATAGCTTGTTAGAGTGTGTTTTATTCGGGTCCAAAGAGAGCTATGTAATTTTTAGGCTCGTGGTTTGGTAGAGAGAGGGTTTTTTTCTTATTTTGATTATATTAATGATACTAGTGTTACTTTACCCCTTCTTTGAATTTTGTTCGTATTGTTCATAAGTTCATGGATATTTTTTCTTCGAATTGCCCTTGTATGCCTTCGGATCGTGATACTGACTTTGCTATTGATGGTAAGTCGGTAACCAAGCACATTTCTATTATTCCTTATTGGATAGCCCCATTAGAGTTGAAGAAATTAAAGGATAAGTTACAAGAGTTGGTAGATAAGGGGTTTATCCTACCGAGTTTATCATCATAGGGTGCACCTATCTTTTAGTCAAGAAAAAAAAATGGGTCTATGTGCATGTGTATTGATTATCGGCAGTTGAATAAGGTGACAGTCAAGAATAAGCATGCTCTACCTCATATTTATAGTTTGTTTGATCAACTTCAGGATGCTTTAGTATTTTTAAAGATTGATTTGAGGTTTGGGTATCACAAGTGGAGGATTAGAGCTTCGAATATTTTGAAGACAACTTTTCAGACTTGGTACGATCATTATGAGTTCTTGGACATATTCCTTGGGTTTACCAATGCCCCAGCCGCATTCATAGAGTTGATGAACTAGGTTTTTTAACTGTATCTAAACTCTTTTGTTATTGTATTTAGATGAACTCTTGGTTTATTACAAGAGTGAAGATGATTATAAGGAGAATTTTTGGATTGTTCTTTAGAGATTGAAGGATGAGAAGATATATGTTGAGTTCTTTAAGTATGGGTTTTGGTTGGAGACTATCTCTTCTTGGGTCATGTCGTGACCAAGGATTGTATTTTGGTCAATTCGGCCAAAATTGCAGTAGTTTATAATTGGGTTAGACCTACTTCTCCTACTGAGATTACAAGTTTTATTGGTTTGGTAGGCTATTACCAACGTTTTATTGAGGCTATGTCCATCGGCTCCTATGTTTACTTTGCCCAAGGAGGGTGTGAGTTTTATCATCTTTTGTGGTGCTTTAGGTGTTAGGTTAGGTGTTATGTTGATACAGGAGCGTAAGGTGATTACATCTTCTTTTCGTTAGTTGAATCTCCATGAGAAGAATTACCCTACCTATGATTTGGATTTGTGTGGGGTTGTAATTGCATTAAAGTTATTGAGTCACTACGAGTATGGAGGCTTAATGGTTCGATACCTGGTTGTCTTTTTTGTACTTGTGGAAGTTAGGTTTTTATTGATAGAGCTGATTAGGGTTCATTAGTTTAACAATGTTGAGTTGAGTGTGATTCAGGATAAGGTGTTGAGTGGTAAGACTAAGATGCCTCAGTTGGTCTAAATGGTGTTTTGAGGATTAGAGGCCGAGGTTTGTGCTTAGTATGGGTTATTGGATTAGATTATTTTTGGAGGAGGCTCATTGTTTTAGGTATTCCCTCCATCCGAGAGTGACTAAGATGTATTATGATTTAAGATGACATTACTTATGGGGTGGTATGAAGAAGGATGTAGCATATATAATACCTCATTGCCTATGTTTCCAGCAGGTAAAGGCTGAGCATTAGAGATCTGATGGTTTGCTTTCGAATTTACCCATTTTTGAGTAGAAATGGGAATAAATCACTATGAACTGTATGACTGGGTTGCCTCATTCTTCTCATGGTTCTAATAGTGTTTGGGGTTTCATGGATCGATTGACCAGTTGGATTATTTCATCTTTGTTCAGATTTTTTTTGAGTTTAGAGAAGTTGTCCCGTATCTATATTTATGAGATATTTCATCTTCATGGTGTGCAAGTATCTATCATCTTAAATCGAGGTTCAATGTTAACATGTCACTTTTGAAAGAAGTTTCAGGAGGAGTTGGGCACTTAGGTTAATCTGAGTATAATATTTTACCCTTAAACCATTGGTCGGTCATAGTAGATTGTTCAGGTTTTAGGGGATATTCTCTGTGCTAGTTTTATGGACTTTGGAGGTTAGTGGGAGCAATATCTAGCTTTTATGGAGTTTGTGCATAATAATAGCTAAAATTACAGTATTGATATGGCCCCTTTTGAGGCTTCGTATTATGGGCGTTGTCGCTCTCCAGATTGTTGGTTTAGTGTTTCTGAGGTTATACCTTGAGGCACAAACTTACTTCTTGACCTTTGGATAGAGTTTGGATCATTAAAGATAGACTTTGAGCATCTTAATGTAGGCAGAAGTGTTATGTAGATCGTGGACTTCGTGCCTTGAAATTTAGTGTTGGTTATCATGTCTTCATTATGTGTCTTCCATGAAGGGTATGATGAGGTTTGGAAAGTGGGAAAACCTTAGCCCCAGGTATATTGGACCTTTTGATATTTATCGAACAATTGGGGATGTGGCTTATGAGCTATCATTGCCCTCAAATTTATCTGCCCTTCATATAGTTTTTCATATTTTTATGCTTCAGCGTTATATTCCAGATGAGTCTTATGCCATTCATTGGTATTTATTTCATTTAGATGACCAGTTGTCTTTTGTTAAGGTGTCTATCACCATAGGAGCCTGTCTCCATTTTAGCTAGAGATGTTACACGGTTGCGTTCTAGGGTTATTCCTATTGTTAATTTCCAGTGGAGACATTGACTTATAGATGATTCTATGTGGGAGGTTGAGTCTTATATGTGTAGTAGTTATCCCTAACTTTTTGCTAATTCAGGTATTTTCTATTACCTTTGGTTCTAGAACTAACTAGATTCTTTGCGGTGGATAATGTGATGACCTGATTTGAGGTTATTTGAGTGAAATATTTATTTTCTTGTGATTTGACCATTTTACCCCTCCCCATGGCTGCTTTGTGGTATTTCCAGTATTTAAGGATGATTGGCACCGTTCCCATGCATTTTGTGAGATTTATGCCAGAATATGATTTTTTATGGTCTTAAAGGATTATTAGTTGACTTCAGTCTACATCTATTGATCAATGCGTCGGATGGCTAAACAGACTGCACCAGTAGATTCAAAACGTCAATTATAGGTCGGTAACATGGTTGTCCCTTGTCCGCTTTAGTGGACTAGCGGTTTTAGCGAGTACTGCTAAAATAATACCTGACCTTTTTAGCGGTGAATACTAAAATGGTACTTGACCTATTTATCGGTGATTGCTAAAGCGACCATTTGTCCGTTTTAGCGACACCTAGCTCCTGGGTATATATACATTCTTTTCTCATTTTGTTCTGAATTTTTGACACTTGGAGCTTTGAGTTTTAGGGTTTTTAAGCGCTTTCTTCCATTTTCTTGCTTAGGTAAGCTGCAAACTCAAATATCAATAACTTTTTTAAAATTTATCATTTAAAATCTTCGTAAGAACTTTGATATTGAAAGAAGAATTTGAGGATTTTGGTCGTAAAGCCTAAAATTGGTATTTGTTTGATTTGAATCCCAATTCTAAGTCATTTTCATTTGGGATTTCTTCAATAAGTGGACTATAATTCCAATTTTATCTTTCTTTTTTGAAAACCCATTTGGGGGATTCGTTTTGATCCTGATTCATAAGTGGACAATATGGGTATGTTTGGCTTTCTTTTGACATGTAGATTCTATATTTGTATTTTTTAGTTGATTCGTATCCGCAGTGAGGTAAGAGCTTGGTAATAAAGGATTATTTGTTTGATTTTGACATTTGAGGTAGGTTATGACTTTACTTTCTTTCGACTGGGCTGGGTAGTTAATAATAATATAAAAAGCATGCTATGTGTATGAGGTTGTATCATGGAAAATGTGTTAATATGAATTATGTTCTCACGTGGGGGCCTCAATGGTAGATATTTTTTGGCTTTGATACAGTATTTGATATGTGTTACCATTGGATTCTTATAAGATGTTGTAGGAGTGGTACTGATATATATGGATTTGGTTGTACTCTTTTTGTGGAAAAGGCCTAAAGTGGGATTTATTTGGTATCAATGACATTGCACATGGACATTTCACTTCATGGCTTCTGAGATATATCAGATTCATGGTTGGTTTGTTGATTTGAGTGGATTTTATGCTCACATAGTTTGCATATTGGTTGGATATTGGAAATTATAATATTGGTTGGTTTTTAGCATTCCATTCTCATATCATATTCATTCATGAAACATTGGTATCACCGTGAAAATATTAGAAACACTCACTTTTTTTGATAAAAAATATGATATCTTTAAAAATCCTATACCAATGTATGTGTCGAACAAGTGTTATGGATTTGGTATTGGATATTGATTTTATATTGATTGACGAATCCCCAATGGATCCTACCTTAGGAGCACAGCTTGGTAGGTGTATACGGAGGTTGTACAACAACCTCATGCATCATATCATCATCATCACCATCATCTTTATTGTATTACATGTAATGTGCTTATTCTATGATTGTACTCTATTCTTGACTTTATATATGTCCATTGGTTCTATCTTTTTATACTTGTTTTTGGAATACGTGTATATTATTATTCTTTCCCCTACCTATAATTGTTATATGTTTATATAAATTGACTATTAGTGTAGATGTTGTGGGCTGTCATTTGGGATATTTTTTTTACTACAGGTGACGTGGCCATAGTTTGTGTTTATGTGCTTTGTTTTCTACTTTTCTCAGTCTTTCTATGATACCTACTGAGAACAATCAAATCATACTCACCCCTACTACGCCTTTTTAGTGTAGATTCAGGTATGAGTGCCACTGCACGACAATTGATTCTGGTGGTACTTGAAGCCTTTCGAGGTAGCGGTGAACCTATGCATTCAAAGTTGACCTTTTATCTCTTCTTATCTAGTCTATGTCTTGGTTTGCATTCAGAGACAGAGTTTGATCTTCTTTGACTATTATTATATTCTTACATTCGAGTCGTATTTAGTAGTTCTTACACCATTACACTAGTTTTGGGTGGTATCGTTGACAATGTATTTTCTATTTTACTATATGTGTTGTCTGGCTCTATTCTAGGAGCTTTGCCTAGTGTTTTGATGTTAAATTCTTCTCATATCAGTTTGGGTGATAGGCTTACTTGAGTCTTGCCACGACAAGTGCCCTCATGACCATGGTTTTGGGTTGTGACAAAATATTTACACCTTTTGAAAGCTAATTAGTCAGTTAAATCATGATACATTAGCATATCTTCTTGACATTATTTAAGACCCTATAAAATTTTGATTGATTTAATTTTTACCCTTCCATGTGCAAAACGGCAATCACCAACTTAAGTTATGATAAAGGTGTGTTAAAAGGGTTTTCTAGAAAAGTTTTGGGATTTTTGTAAGTGGTTCGGGGCCATTTTGGTTCCTCCAGGCTATGAGGGTCTGCGATACTAGCGTTCCACTCCACTTATGCTTGGCGATAGAATCTTTGCATGGAGGCTACCCTCCACGATAGTAGCATGCCCCTTTGCAATGTTAATTTCAACCAATTTATATTTTTTCACTTGGGGTTATGGGATTATTGCTCCTTTACCCATTACACGACTTGTAAACCCCAAATTAACCCTTTTCCTTCAATTGTCAAAGATTAAACACTACTTTTCTCTCTTTACCTCCCAAACTAAGAAAGTTCAAGTGTTTTACAAAAAATCAATACTTCAGGCTCCAAACTTTAATTTCTTCTCAAATTCTTATGTATGTTTGGCATGTTTGTCTTTCCTTAACATGAGTTATACATTGTGGCATCAATATATTGAATATTTATGTGATTTCAATTTATAGGTTTGAATTTGGGTTTAAGGTTCTTGGTTTTTATTACTTGAATTACTTTTCCCATGTTTTAAATAGATTATTCATGCTTTAATTGATTGTTTTGGAGATAAAT
This sequence comes from Capsicum annuum, assembly GCF_002878395.1. Lineage (NCBI taxonomy): Eukaryota > Viridiplantae > Streptophyta > Magnoliopsida > Solanales > Solanaceae > Capsicum > Capsicum annuum. Next base: position 85,418,211 of record NC_061122.1, read on the forward strand.
TGGTGCATTGTTGTTATGGTTGAATTAGGTGACATGGGTTTTCCTAAATTGATAAAATCTTGGCTTGATATTTGCATTAACCTCAACCTACTTTACAATCTCGGCTTAAAATATGAATATTCACATCCTTTAACTTATCCTTTGAAAATATTGCTTGCATTAAAGGATAAATATATAACAATTATTTTAGAATGACTATGGTGGCCATGGTTTTTTATTAGTAATGGAGCTTAGGAGTATAATGGTTAATTGAACTGGTTTAGCATAATTGAATAGCTTGCAAGAATACTATACCATGTTGGTAAATGCCTTAATATAGATTCCTAGGTTGTTGGTTGAGTTTATGTGCAAATTGTAATAATTTGGCTTAGAGGGAATTTTGCAGTGCACCGTGAAGGTATAGTTCTAGGGCCGCCAACACTGGAATCCACATTAGCCGATGTTGGGGATCTATATGACCATGTTTCTAGATACACATTATATTTTTGATGTATATCGCCTTAGTGTATTTAGCCTTTCCTCGGTAAATGTAGCTCATATGCATAAGGGCCCTTCCGGTAAGGGTAGTCGGACCAAAATAGCCCGTGGGTGACTTTAGGACGAAGCAAGCTACATAGATCTGTCTAATAATTTAAAATATCATGTTAATAGACCCCTATTCCTATACCAACATCCTATATATGTATATATAAATATTGTGGAAGTGGTTTGACTTTTTTTTTATTAATGCACTACTTTATCCCTTTTCTTTGATTTACATGCTAGTGCTCACTCCACTGACCATCCCCGGATGCTGCATTATTTCACGATATAGGTTCGAAGGACTTTGCTAATGCTCCTCTATAGCGTTAGGTGGTTCGATACATCTGTTGGTCTGTTGTCAATTGGTAAGGCTCCTTCTTTTGGAAGGCCCAGTAAATTCATTTATTTCATTATGGTCTTAGTATTTTTTTATTCTCTTTGTTATAGTCAGGGGAATGTTCCAACTTAGTTGGTATTTCTAGTTTAGAGGCTTTTGCGGATAGTTTTGGGGATGACATAGATATCTTAATTTAACTCTTAGATTTTTTTGGATCAGTATATATTTTATACATTTGCTTGGGTTCTGCTATTTACATTTATGTGATCTTGAGGTAAGGCTAAGGAGGTTATCTTTGGCCTATGGTGGGCTTGAGATTACCCATCATGTCAAGTCGAGGTTTGGGTCATGACATGCTTGGTATCTGAGCATTATTCAGGGTCGCTGGGTGTTTACAAAGTAACGTCGAGTACATTCCCTTTTATAGGTGTGTAGCGTGCCATACTTATAAGGGAGAGACTTTGTGTTATTTATGAATATTTCCCTTTTGTTGTGTTTATTTTGGGGCTATAGAGTCTTGTTTTGATGAAACTTCTCTAACTCCCAGATTACTCGTATTTTAGATCATGCCTCCCCAATGATCTGATGAGTGTTGGAACTCAGTTGGAATCTCTTTCTCACTGAGAAGATTTTGAGGGAGTTTTCCTTACTTATGGAGTGCAAACCTGATCAAGGGTCCCCATTCCTAACTATACTATTGCACGTAGGGTTCAACTGTTCTCTACTAGTACTTCTCGGGCTGGTGATACTTATGCTAAGTCACCACATAGAGATCTATTTTAAGCAGAGGTTTGTCATTTTATCTATATGTTTGCTGAGCTCTTGGCATCGTAGTATCATCAGACTGATCATGTTGGTCCTGTTTCTAATTCATCTGAGGTCACTAAGATTGGCCAATTTTTGAGGTTGAATCACCCAACCTTTACAGGCTCTAAGGTTGAGGAAGATCCTCAAGGTTTATTGATGAGATATAGAAGATTTTCAGGGTGATGCATGCTACTAGTTCAGATGGTGTGGATTTTCATGCTTACCAATTAAAGGTGGTAGCTTACCAGTGGTATGAGGAGTGGGAATAGATAAGGGGTGATGATGCTGAGATATAAGTGTAGTATGAGTTTTTAGGTTCTTTTCTTGAGCACTTCTTTCCTCAAGAGTTGACGGAGGCTAAAGGTGAAGAGTTTACGAACTTTAAGCAGTGTAGGATGAGTGTCAAGGATTACGCATTGAAATTTCAGCAGTTTTCCTATTATGCTCCAGAGTTGGTGTCAAATATGAGGTCCAAAATGAGGAAGTTTGCCTCTAGTTTGTCCCGTGATTTGGTGTTAGAGTCTAAGGTTGCGTGCTCAATAAAGATATGGATATATATAGTCTAGTGGTTTTTATACTCTAGGTGGAGGATAAGAAAAAGAAGTAGGTAGAGATGGGATAAAGGCAAAGCAAGAAGTTTAGATATACAAAGTAGGGTGTAAATTAGCAGAACAGTGGGAGGGATGTTAGGCAATGATCTATAGTCGTAGGAATTAATGTTAGGCAATGATCTATAATCGTAGGAATTAAACAGCTAGTGCTCCTTATCCCGAGGCATGAGGTGATCCTCATTTTTAGGATAGCAGTAGTCCTAAGGCAATGGGTGACCGATCTCATATCAGTGAAGCTCAGTCAACCCCACCTTATTCTTCTTGCAATTTTTTTAAACAACTTTACTGTCATTATTGTGATGAGGGGAGGAACTTGTGTTTTAATTAAGGTTAGCCTGGTCATCTCCAGCAAAATTGTCCTATATGTAAGGTTGCCATTGGAGCTAATAAGGTCCAGTCGCCGCTTCTTCAGCTCTTGCACCTAAGGGCGCCACTTTAGGTTCCAAAAATGTCAGAAATTACCTTAATGCACTAGATACTCGTCAGGAAACATAGGCATCCCTAGATGGTATTACCGGTATGTTATGACTCTTTTCTCGCAATGTTTACTATTTGCTTAATTCGGGTTCTAACCTATCTTATGTGGCCCCTTATATGGCTATGCACTTTGATTTTGGTTCTGAAAATATTTTCGACCCCTTCGCTATTTCTACTTCTGTTGGTGAGTCTATTGTGGTGTCACTATCCGATTTACGAGTCATGTTGACACCTACCAATTCCTACCTATAGGGAAGACAATACCATAACTTGGAGCTAACTCAGGGTTAATCTGATAAAAAAGGCCCAACATAGGTGAAATTCAATAATATCAATTCGAAACATAAAGGTTCTAGATAGGATAAACAATCATACAAGATACCAATCCCAAAACCTGGTAGAGCTTGTACAAGAGCAACTAATGGTTTCAATACAACTCCAACTCTAGAATAGTTAGTACAACTATCTTGAATACTATATACTGTATACAATGATGGAACAAAATTGGATGACTTGAATTCCAAGAGCTCAACGGTGATAGCTGATATTCGGATCTGCACTAACACGGTACAAAAGTGTAGTATAAGTACCCAAAAAATGGATACTCGGTAAACGTCATCGACCGACTGAACAAAATTATGATATAAGAATGATAAAATGAAAGATAATCATAAGTAAGTCGAGGTACAGAATCAAACCTGAATCATCTCCATCATCAATGTATATAATAAGTAAGCAATTTGGTATAACAGTATAACATAAGGCATCAACACATGCTAATATCATTATACATTACAGGCATGAAATATCAGAATCACAATATAACATAAGGCATCAATGCATGACATTAACATTGTACATCACAAGTGTTAAATATTTGAATAACCATATAACATAAGGCATCTATGCATGCCAATACCGTCGTACATAAGAAATAAGTAGTTTAGAATCATAAAGCAACACAAGTGCAATCATAAGAAAACAAAAGTACAATGTTCTCACCCATACACCAACTAGTGCATAAAGTAAGGGATTCGTCACAGAGCCCCATACCACCAGAATTCACTCCTAAGAGAAATATAAAGAAAACAAATCAATGATGTATCTAAACTTCCTCATTATCCATAGGTTTTTTCAATTATCATCAAACGACCATTTTCCATCATACACAATCATCATCAATAATTACAATTAAATAACGTATTCCAATACACTCATAACCCTAACCATACCATCACATAGGCATCTATATCATCAATACACCCTATTCACTCATTATTAGCTAGCCAATGCTTATTACTGAACCAATTATTAGCCAGTTATCATATAACTCCTAATTATGTTCTATCCATTATTCAACAAATAATCACTATTCAAGGGTTAACAACTAACCATTATTCACATACTAGCAAATATCAAGAATATAGTCAAGATTCATCACTACACCATATTCGACAATTAACCAATATTCATTTCAAGTCATCACAATCCCACTAGTCACAATTCATCGTACAACCAATAATAAACACTTATTCACTATTCCTCTATCAACTAACACCTTTTATTAATTAGCATCATTAATCCACAAATGCTCAATTGGAAACTATTGAACATCATAAGCTTATTCATCAATAGCGACTTATTATCCCCATCGCTTATCCCATTATCACTAACCACCATAATAAGTTAATCATCCCTATTAATTTCCATGAATACTACTAGTCCTCTTTATTAATTAGGTTCACAAATCAGCTTGTCACTATTAGACACTTAGGTAATATCCAGCACTAAGCATCTTACGTCCTTAAATCACAAGATATACCACTTAATACCTTAACTCATTAAAAGAATATAACCGAAATCTCTATTACCAACATTTTATCCAACTACACCAGAGCATAAATAATATATAATTGCTATACATAGGGATAGAAGGGTTCAATCCATTAGATGTATAAATAGGCACATCAATAATTATCTTGTGGCCTTGCTGGGTATCATCGTAACATCGTAGTATCCTCCATACTTATCAGGTATTAATGTAACATAAAAATATCCTCAGGACACAATGGGTATCATCATGGCATCACAATATCATCCGGCCATAGTGGGTAAGTACATAACATCATTATATCTTTCGGCCTTGCTAGGTATCAACATATAATCATAATTTTCTTTGACCTTGATAAGTATCAACAAATCATTATAATATCCTCCGGCCTTGCTGGGTATCAATAAAACATTATAATATCCTTCGACCTTGATAGACATCATCATATTATCATAATATCCTCCAGCCATATTCTTCAGCCTTTCCAGGGATCATAATATCATCAATATATCCTTCATCCTTGCTGATCATCATCATATCATAAATATATCCTTAACAAAGAATGATCCCCACAAGGGCTAAAGTAAATGACAAGTAATGTATATGACAAGCCCCATGAGGGCTAAGGTAAATGACAAGCCCTACGACTACTAAAGTAAACTAGAAGTAAGGAGCATACCATCATATCACATCATTCGTCATCAAGGATAATTTATCCATAAATATATATATATATAGCATGAATATTACAAAGAATTAATGGGTTCAACATGGTTAGTAGCATAGCTTCTCATGTAGTCAATAAATATATCTTCTAGAGCCCTCAGTATCATGACACACAATATTAGCTACAACAGTGCTTTCTAGAAAAAATATTAGTTTAGTTACTAGACAAAAGCATAAATGGGTACTACGATAGACAAAGTCCCAAAATAGTATTTTAGTCAATGGTCCATATGATAACACAGTTTTGCGCTTACTTAATAGCATAATCCATAGCCACACATCACATTAATGGTGATTTAATAAAAAAAATTTACACCACTTCTAATGCAATAACCATGATTCGTAATCTATGTATTTAGACAATGGGCATAACCATAAGCAATATGAACAATGGCGCATTAGTAGCATCTTTGTTGGCCCTCTATTGGCCTAAAGATAATTAATCATTAGTATGAACGACTGCTAAAGCAAGACATAATATATAGCTTATTCATAGCATGGATAATAACATCATTTATGGCTTAGGCCATATTATAGTTAAGGGCTTATTTAATAGCATGTTCATTCGCCCAAACAATAATCAATCACAACAATATGGTTAATATCTTGACATAAACTTTAAAAAATAAGACATAAAAGGCATAATCCCTTGGGCATTATTCTCAATGCCATTTCTCATAACAATATGTACCAGGAATCCTAAATATTGCCACAAAGGGGCACTCTATAGTCAATTACTAAGCGTAAGGGTTCAAGGGAAGTAATCATAAGTCTTGCCATAAGGTCCATCAACAAGCCCATATCTAAATACCTGAATGCACTCTAGTCAATTTCTACCTCCAACTAGGTTCTGGTATCTAAATGAACTCTTAGATGTAAAGTAAGCCACCATAAGCCCTAAGGTAGATAATCAACTCAAGCATTTTTACTAAGTCCAACGAAACTAAGGCAACCTTCACTAGTATTACCAACTAAGGTCAAATTACTCTAAGTATGAGAAACTAGAGCAATTTACCAATTTTTTTATATTCTAAGGCGAATATTCTATTGCTAAACAAGAGTAATAAAGTCTATTCTTCCTAAGTCAAAGGGAAATAGGTCAAGAGTTTCCATTTTAAGATTCACATAGCCTAAATAGTCCAACTAACCCATGTCTTAAATTTCATCAATACAATACTTAAAATCATTCCAATCTACCAAGATATCACTCTTATATCAAAACATAGCTCAATCTAACAAGGAGTAAACATAGCCTACCTCCAATACAATGAATTCTCAAAAATACCCTAAAACTTTGCTTTTCCCTTCAAAGAATATTCTTCACGGAGACAATCTATCAAAAATATATTCTACACATGATTATGAGAATGTCGATACCATATTGCATCTTTATGTTTTAGGTCCTAAAATGACACCAAAACCCCCAAGTGGATCCTACATATAGAAAATAAATTTACAAGACCAACCAAATGTTCATACACCAGTATGGAATCATAATATTCAAGAAACAAGTAAAACCCAAGCTTATTTGGGCTAAAATCAAGCCCTTGAGCTAATAGGGGTTTTTGTCAAAATTGAAGAAATTAAATAATAAAAATGAAGGATTCATACCTTTAATCCATTGTTAATCATGAAAACATATGTTAAATAAGCTTTCAACTCAAACCCAAGACTCAATTTGAAGTTAACATATCATTCTAGGGTTTTTAGGTTTCAAGGAGAAGTAAAAATGACCAAATTCACGACCATAGGGCCTATTTATAGCCTCTACAAGTATGGGGGTATCATGATTGCCAACATAGATGCTGCAATCTCCATGGTATGATCTCCATAATGTGGGCTACGATTTCTATACTCTTGTGCCAGCATAGTCCAAACTTTGTTTTTGACCTCTAGAACTCATTCGGACTTTGATAGTTTCAAATGATCTATGTAACTCCTACTAAATTTGATGTTCCATACTTATTGGTGAAGTTTGATTCTCTATTGGAGGTTGTTTATACGAATTATGTTCCCCACACCCATATCATTTGATATTTTAACTTTTCAACCAATGGGTTGAAATGGGCTTGGGTGCTCATGGCCATTTGTAAATAGCGAAAACTTCTAAATAGAGAATTGGCTCTAAAAACAAATAAACCATATGGTAACCAAAAAATCAGCTCCTGCAAGTCATAAATGACTTAGGGAAGCTATGAAAAAACTCTAAGGGCAAAAGTAAGAAGAAATATTAAAAATGACCTAGATGTCATTACAATATCCACTACTAAGAAACTTTTATCCCAAAAAGTTAAGAATGGGGTTAGACTCAATGTCTTGAACTGGTGAGGATAATGGGACAACATCTCACTCTTAATATACCAACTGGCCTCCTCCACTGGGCGGTGCCTCAAATGAACCTTGACAACTGGAATTCCTTAGGGTATAATCATCTCAAATCATTAGCTTAAGTAATAATAAGTTCCTTAATAGGGCCAAACACTAATCCAACTAGACTGAGTCCCATATAATAACATAAGAAGGATTGAGACTAAATCATCAAAATATAGAGACATGGATAACTTGATGAAAAAAATAGAAGTAAAACTAACTCATAAGCTAACTCATTAACTGAGTAGAGAATGTCAAAAGGCCCAATAAATCTCAAACTGAACTTACTTTCCTCCCAAACTTAGTCCCACCTATCATGGATTAAATATAGAGAAATACGTGATTGCCAACTCCAAATATCAAGGCATAAAGCTGACAGACTGGATAGGCCTTTTGCAACCTCTTAGTCATTCTCAGTCTATTCTAAATCACCTTGACTCTATCCGATAACTCCTAAAGAATATCTATACTATAGGGCTTTAACCTCAGATGTCTTAAACTATCAAACTTGAGAACAAACTCTCCTACCATAAAAAACCTTAAATCTATCTCAGAAAATACGACTGTACTCCAAAGCTGAGAATTTATCTCCTTAAGATTTATAGGAACCATAGAGTAAGGTGCCATAGAAATAGGTTGGGTTCTTTGATCGAGGTCACTAGTAAACTCAATCTCACGAATTAGGGGGAATACCAAGAAGGTTGGTAGGGAACATATCAAAAAACTCATTAAAAAATAAGAACAGAGTCAAACAACAAACTCCCAACACTAGAATAACAAATCTCTGGAAGGCATACATTTCATAGACTTTTACTTTAAGTCATAGACTTTTATATACTTGGTATTTGGCTATTATCGGGGGCATATCCCTACATATTTTTGACATTTATTTATTAGAGGCTTTGTGGATGATTGTGGATGTGGGTATATTAGCTAGATTGTTGTCATTAAGTAAATGTTAGGTATTGTCTAAGTATTAAGATTTAGATTTATTTTCTACCAGTTTGATTTTTTTGGAGATCATCCGACGCTTATGAATTGAATAGATGGTTAGGTTGCATTGATGGGTGATCTCCGATACAAGTTAGTCTTGCGATGCCTGAAGAACATGGCCTGGTTTTGAGGCGAGTCAAGATAGGATCGGAGCATAACTTTATGGTCAGTTAGGAGTCCACAAATTCCTATTCAGTAGAGTCTATTTTATAGGTGTGTAATGCACCATACTTATAAAATAGAGGCTATGATACATGTATGAATGTTTTGCTTTCTTGTGTTTCGATCTTAAGCTATATAGAGTCTAAGGTATTGTATTCCTATTTTTTTGCTTGCTCATCTTTTAGATCATATATCCAAAAATATTTGATATTCAGGAAGCTCTTCTGCCCCAACTGAGGGCAATGTGGAAAAAACTTATCTAATTTATTAGATTCAAACCCAGTCAAGGGTCATGACTTCTAATTATCTTCGAGGGGTTCCACCTGTTCCTACTAACCCTACTTTTGGGGGTGACACTTCTCCTCAGTCACCTCAAAATTTTGGGTTCTACCGCTCGTTGCTTCTATTGGCTCGGGTTGGTGGAAAATACTTCAAGAGGAAATATTTAGTGGGTCCTAGACTATATTCTACGGCTAGTTCTCCCTACCCAAATATATTTAGAGGAGGCATTTTCAAATTGGTAGTTCTCATAGGGAACAAGGTGCCTATCATTAGGTCAGAAGGGCTCAATTCTTATTCATCTATCCCCTTGTTGGTTTTGTGGTCAATCACATCATAGTTGTTGTGAGGAAGGAAAAATTAGTTTTTAAATGTGGTCAATTGGGTCATATATAATGGGAGTGTCCCTTAAGGATTGTCGCTTAGGTAAAAAAGGTATCGGTTTCCACTTTTATAGCTTATGCACCTAGTGGTACTGTGTTTAGCTCCCACATTAGTTGGGATCGTCTCAATGCTCCTACTATCCCTCTAGATCTCAAGGAACCTTTGGATGCTCATATAGGTATGTTGAAACTTTTATCTCTTGATGTGTATTTCTTTCCTGACCTAGGCTCTATGCTTTCTTATGTGACCCCGTATGTGCCAGTGGGTTTTGGTCTTGAGAGTCACTCTATTCCCTTTTTTGTTTCTACCCTAATAGAAGACTCTGTGGTTGTTAATAGGGTCTATAGGGGGAGTATGGTATCTATTAGTGGTATAAAATTACTTGTAGACTTGATAGAGTTGGGCGTGGTTAATTTTGATATTGTCCTGAGGATGGATTATGTATATTTATGTTAGGGTTCCTTAGATTATTGGACCCATAGGGTCAGGTTCATATTCCCTAATGATCTAATCATTGCATAGGAATGTGATTCCTTGGTGCCTAAGGGGATATTCATTTCACATGTTAGAGTCCATAAGTTAATCTCAAAGGGGCGTTTGTATTATTTGGTCTGATTTAAAGGTTCTAACTTAGAAGGTTCTTCTCTAGAGCCTATTCCCATGGTCAATAAGTTTCCTAATGTTTTCCCCAGAAATCTTTCTGATATTACTCTCAAAATACAAATTAATTTTAGTGTTGATCTTGTTTCAAACACTCATCCTAATATGTCTCCTTAAAGTGATCCCGTGTTGTTTGTGCACAAGAAGAATGAATTAATTTGCATATTCACTGATCATTATTCATGGGACCAAGCAATATTAAGAAATAAGTATCCTCTCCCAAGAATTGATAATTTGTTTGATCAAACTCAAAGTGCGAAGTATTTCTCTAAAATTAATTTAGGTTAAGTTTTCATCAATGTAAGGTTAGGGAAGTAGACATCTCTAAGACTACCATTAGAACTTGGTATGGTCATTATGAGTTCCAAGTCATGTCCTTTTGGTTAACCAAATGCCCCCATGGCATTATTTTATTTGATGAATCAGGAGGTTCGGTATAAGATTGGTCTTTTTTTAAATATTTGTCCAACTGTTATTCCCCCTTTATAGAATGGTATTGGGTATAGAAAGACCCTATGTCCCTAGTCTACTCTTTGTTGATACCCATTAGAGCAGGTTGCTGTGATCATTAGCATAATGGGAGAAAGGTCAAAGGTTGATCTTCAATATTCTTCTTGCGGTGGTCTTTAAGGAAAGGTTGGGTGACATATTCTAGTGGTTCTTTTCTATCTCGGTTAAGAGATTACTTACTAGTGTTGCATGCATTCTTTTAGCAGTTACACCTAAATTTTGCATTTTGTATTCTCCTTGCTCTCGGGATATGAGACTTGACCTTAAATAGAATTACCAATGGTATATGCAGTGGTGTGTCATTTGGTGTCCAGTCCTAAGGATTCCTCCTTGGGAAGGTTATGTCGGGATGGGTCTCATTTATGATCTAGGTGGTTGCTATGAAACACTTCGTGCCTATGGTGCCAAGTCTTCTTTAGGGGTCTTGCCTTTAGTGGCATAAGTAGTTCTTGTGCTTTGTTCCTCCATGACCCTTTTTTTGTTAGGGTAATAGTGGCTCAGGAAACATGGTGATGTCTTAAAATAGGAAAATATAGATGTGCTTAAGTGGGGGAGATTGTTAGGTGACTTTTAGAACTAAGGTTTTGGAAATGAGTGGATGGTGAAAACTTTCATGAAAATGATAGAGGGTGATAGATCTTAGGAAGGATAAATCATATCGTGGGTATAAAAATAGTAGGCTTGAGTGTTGCGGTTGGTATATATACCAATAGTCATGTTTGGTGCTTAAGTGGTTTGGTAAGACACGTCTATAAATTGTTTTATTGGCATAGTTGTGTTATGGTTTGGATTTTTAATCATATGTTAGTGATTTTGGGTATAATAGTTAGTTATAGTGTTCCTATGTCTTCAACTTGTGGTTTGCATATGATAATAGTAATGGAGCAGAGTAGTCTTTGGGAGGGTTGTAAGGAATATAGCCAAGTGGCTTGAGCTAACTCCTTCTTAGTTTTGGGTATGCTTGAATATAGAAGTTGTGTATGGCTTTACAAAGGGTTATAGTGGCATGATTCTAGAAAGATATAAGTTGAATTAGACTTTCTCTCTAGTATTGGCATGGCCTCTTTTGAGGCGTTATGTGGTAGGAGGTGTTAATATCTTATGGGGTTGTAAAAAGTTTGTGATGGCAAGTTGCTTGACACCAATTTATTTCATGAAGCCATAGAAATGGTTAAGGTGATTCAAGAGAGGTTGAAAACCACTCAAAGTCACCAAGAGTCCTAGGCGAGCATGAGGCATAGGGTTTTAGGTTCTACTTTTGATGGTTAGGTATTCTTGAAGGTTTCACCCATGAAGGGAGTGATGCAATTTTGTAAAAATGAGAAGCTTCATCCCATTATATTAGTCCCTATTTAATTTTGAAAAGGGTACGCAAGATTGACTATGAGTCAAAATTGCCTCCTAGTTTAAACTCCATTCACCTGGTTTTCCATGTCTCTATGTTGCGAAGGTGTGTGGGTGACCCTTCCTTTGTTGTTCCCTTAGAAGATGTTGGCATTTCAGTCTGATTGTCCTATGAGAAGATCTTGGTGATAATCCTAGATCGTAAAGTTCTCCGATTGTGAATAAAACAAGTGGCTTCGGTGAAGGTTCTATGGAGGAACCAATAGTCTGAGAAAGCAACTTGGGAGGTAGAAGAGGACATGAAATCCAAGTATCCACATTTGTTTTTCATTCTAAAAACTCATGATCGAGATATGTGTTAATATTCTTGACTTGATGTATCTCATTGGTAAACAATGGGTTCAAACTATGCTTCAAATTGATCAAGTATTTTTGATAAATGATGGGTTTGAATCACAAAGGCAATGAAATGAATTATGGATTGATGATGATCATGATAAAGGTTATATCCTTATTCTATGCCTTGTTCTAACTTGTTTAAAAGGTCGGTTTATTGTGTGATAATGTGTTAACTTGTGTTTATGCATATCTTACTCGTCATTCACGGATGAATTATCCTAGTGGGGGAGAATTAAAAAAACCTACACTTTGAACCAGTGAAAAATTCCCTCATTTGGTGTCTTTGAGCTAGGTACTCCTAGGGGTATTAGTCATACCCTTTAGATTTGAGTTATATCCTTCTCTTCCTTCTTTCTTGTACCCTAGGAAGTGTGGTAAGGGTTACTTACTGTCCTCAATACAAGTGAGCCTCCAACAAATCATACATAAAGGTACGATTCGTACAAAGACCCATCATATAGAGGGAAGTCTTAGCTTGGAGTGGATTATTTTTGGTATGGTTGATGGATACACATTAAGACATGAGTCATACCCTTTGGATATGACTCACTGAGGGGTAGTCGTGCCCAAACCAGTGTGGATTACCTAGGAGAAGCCTAGGGTATGAGTTAGGTTACCAATCGTACCCTAGGGTATGGTTCCTTAAGTAAGTATTACCCAAGGATGGGTTTATTTTCAAGTTTTTAACAAAGGTCCTTGTGGTCATTTCCTACACCCAAAACCCTAATTACCACTCACTATATAAGTGTATATGGACTCCTAAAACATATTTTGATTAGACCAAACATCCAAAACCCTCTCTTAAACACTTTTGATGATTTGGAGGCTTGGGTTTCAAGGGAATCATCTTGTGGGCAAGAGGAGTCATGTTTTTCTTGGTGGATATTCTTATTTAAGGCATGTATCTCTCTCTCTTGTTAAATAAATCAAAAACCATATATTTTATACTTGGATTAGTAAGTTTACATAGTGGTTTTAAAATCACATGAAAGGGATTTTTGTTGTCAATGATGAATAATGTTTTTTCTTTCTTGAGCTTGTGATTATATATGTTATTAGTTATGGCTTTAATGTGTGGGTACTTTTTGTATGTTTTCTAACATATGGCTCTTGAATAACACTAATAATGATGAATTCGACCATGGATTTGGTCTTGATAAAGGTATGCACATAAGGTATTTGTTAAAAGGTCTAAATAAATTGTCTAGTTATATGTTAATGGTGTGTTAAACTAGGGTATTGGTTTAGTGAATATGAATGAGATAAGATATTCCTGCAATGCATAGGATTACATAGTGAATGATTGGTAAAGGTTTTGTTGACCATGTATTGAGTCATGATTAATGTGGATGCTTGGTAAATGGTTGGCATAAATCTTTTTAATCAGGTAATGGATTAAGTAATGACTTTAGATGGTGTGATGGCCCAATAAGTATGAATGGTAGAAAAATGGTATTTTAACAATGTTGTTAGCCATGTAATTAGTTAAACTATGGCCATGTTGCTTGATAGCTAAGAAAGGGGTTCATTTCCCTTAACAAGAACTTAAATTATGTGTGAAACTAAAGTGTGGTATAGAAAGGCAAATGAAGCTTGACTGTCTTGTAAGGGTCTTGATGACTATAATTTGAATTGAATGATGATTTGAATGAAGGCATTGGCCTAATAAAGTATTTATCAATGAATAGTCCCATGAAGACCTTATAGTATCGTAAGGTGTTGATGTGGGTAAATTGTTCAAGCCCTTAAATGTGAAATGGATTGAATGGATATTAATGCATAAACTAAAATGGGTTAAGATTTCAAATGTCGTCTAGTAATGACAATGAAATGTCTTGTGGTTGGAGTCCCTTGCTCAATAAAATTGACAATGGTTATAGTCTCTCTCCCAATGAAATGTCTCATGGTTTGAGTCCCTTTCCTAATCAAATGGCTTGTGGTTGGAGTCTATCGCCTAATGAAATGGCTTGTGGTTGGAGTCCCTCATCCAATAAAATGGCTTATGGTTGGAGTCCCTCGCCTAATGAAATAGCTTGAGGTTTGAGTCCCTCGCCTTGGTTGAATGGGTTGAGTTAGTTTGATGTTCGGATTCCCTCGACTAATGTAATAAAGAAGTTTATGGTTCTAAAATTGTTAAGGTAAAAGGTTGAAAATTGTTCATTCCATGTCTCATGAATGAATGATTTACAAATGATTATTGTGACCCTTTCCATGACTTGGTATGCTATATATAAACATATGTACGTATATCATTCCATATCCTATGCTAATGGAAATGTGATTTCATATGACACTTTGACTTGGATTTATCTAATGCACAATTTTGTCATTATCCTCGAGATACATGCTAGCTCTCAAACCACTAACTGTCTCAGGATGCAATGTCCTCAAGAGACATAGGTGCCAAAGTTTCTTCTTATTTTTCAATACAGTGACCAAGTGTTTGGGTGGATCGTATATTCACATTAAAGTGGTAAGCTTCCATTATCCAAAAGGAATAAATTTCATAGTTTTTTACTTTAAGTCATTGACTTGTATAGACTTGGTATTTGGCTATTGTTTGGGGCATGCCCCGACATATTACTAATGTTAGTTTGCTAGAGGCCTTGTGGATGACTATGGACTTGGGTAAAGTCATTAATGAAATGTTAGATAGTGTCTAAGCATTGACTATTTACTTTATTTACCGCTACTTTGATATTTGGTTAGAGTTCATCCGACATTTATTAATTGAATCGATATGGGTTGATGTGGTGATCTTCGGTACAAGTTGGGCTTTATATTCCTATACGATATGGCACAGTTTTGGGGCGTGTCAACTATTGTTACTAGCTTAAGCTAGATGTTATTCTAGTTGATATTGATGGATTCTAGTGTGTTTAATTAGTTCCTTATGTTATTAGTGAATAATTATGTATGGAAAAACCTTTTTATAGTGTTAAACGTTCAATTGAATCAAGACAAGAGTCAAAACTAAGTTTAAGATCAAAATGGGGAAAACTAGTCTTAGTTTAAGTTTCTATTTCATTGTCTTGAATGTTTTGTTTTGATCTCTAATCCATGGTATTTGATGCAACAGGATTCTTGGTGAGTTGATTATTATAGTATATGTATGATTCACAAGATTGAAATCAAACCGAAAAAACACCAAAAGTCTAGGGATGGAAGGCCAAATGCACAAGACTAGTTTATACGTAAAGGTTAATTCCAGTGAGTGTATGTAAATAGCCCCGAGGAGAGAACCATACTCCTTTGGAATTAACCTAGCAATGAAAATCCTATTAATATGGTATAGAGGTTGACGGTGTTACCCCTACTTCCTGGGAATGACAAGGGCGGTGCACACCTTGTTACCAAAATGACCAAAATCCTCCTTTTGTAATAGGATAGTTGAACTTGATGTTATTCACCTTGGACGACTTTGAAACTTGGAGAGGGGATGAGAAAAACTTAACTTATGGTTTTTATTCATTTACCTTTGTTGGTTTATGGATTTTAATACGTATTCATTTATCTTTATTACGGTTATGTCCATGAGTGGCTAAAATCTCTCTTTCTGGGGATAAGGCCTAGAACATGATTACTATTACTTTTTATTGATTTGGGTTTGATTTATTATCATATTTTGTTGTTTATTTATCCTTGTTATAACCATATTAAGGATTCACAACCCTTAGAATACATCCATTTTCATCTTTGTGAACTCGGGAGGGTGAATAAGAGGATAAAACATAGCGATAAATAAAGTAAGGTTCTTATTCTTTTATAAAATAGGGGATTTGAATTAGTGTCTAAGATAGTGATATACCAAGAAGACTTATTTGGTTCACTACTAGATAAAACATAAATATGTTTAGCTTATTTCTCATATTCCTGCTCAACAACAAAGATAACTAATCTGACCAATGAAGTTCAATAGCTTAGTTTGATTGCTCGCAGGTCCTTAACCTTGGGGTTCTCCTTA
The DNA here is from genome assembly GCF_002878395.1 of Capsicum annuum. Taxonomy (NCBI): domain Eukaryota; kingdom Viridiplantae; phylum Streptophyta; class Magnoliopsida; order Solanales; family Solanaceae; genus Capsicum; species Capsicum annuum. Next base: position 85,434,587 of record NC_061122.1, read on the forward strand.
TTTTATGTCCAAGAAAATTACTTTCGCACACTATTTACTTAATTTTAGTTTATAAATCAAGAAATCTTTGGGTCCCTCTCACACCAATTTAATTGTAATAGTGAACTAGAATATGATAGTTGTCAACACAAGTCTCGGAGGGATCGATATTCAGCTTTATTTAAGGCCACTATATTACATGGTGAGATTACGTACACTTAAAACATTCTTTGGAGCACTTCTTGAGTTAGAATTCCATTTAGGATTCCCTAGTACAATCCGGTTCAACAAGGTGTATAGCTCATCATATGTCAATTCCAATGCTTGACCACTTGTAGCTGAATCTAAAAATTTTTTTGTGTTGTGATCAAGTGCCTCAACAAAAGTGTGATATAGTACCTCATTGGACTGCTGATTATGTGGACAGTTTTGAAGAAGATCTTTGAATCTCTCCCACGCATGATATAAATTCTCATCTGGCTTTTGTTTGAAGATTACATTCTTACTATGCAGTCTCATTCTCTTCCAGAAGGAAAGAATCGGATGATGAACTTTCGGTCTAAGTCATCCCAAGTTATGATTGAACTTACCAGCTCAGCGTTCAACCACATCTTTGCTTCTCTCAACAGTCAAAATAGGAAAAGTGTCAGCCTAACAAAGTCAGTTGACACACCCATAGGGATGAATGTGTCACTTATCTTAAAGAAGTTTTGCAGGTGGACTTGTGGATCTTCATGTGAAAGCCCCATAAATTGTACATTGCCTATAAAAAGTTGCACCATGATCTGTTTTAGCTCAAAGTTACCTCCAATAGCTAGTTTTTAAAATGGGGATGTCAAATTAGTCGGAAGTGGGATTTCCACTTTGCGAACTGTCCTTTGGGCTAGTAGATCTTCATCCATGAGAGCAGGATTGTCTTGTTCCTCTTGAATTTATGGGATATAGTAGAGAAGTAATGATTCTCTCCTCAATTTGATAAATCATAGCTCGGGTGTGGGGCTTGGTTCCATCAATTCCCTATCCCTTGCCATTTTACTAGTTTGCAAAATTATTTCTTGCAAATTTGATACCAATACCAAGGTAATTCACCAAACAAATTTAAAAAGTAAAATTAAACAAAAATAGTTGCTAATTAACAAGTCCCCGACAATGGCGCCAAAAAACATGTTGCGCCCAAGCACACATGCAATTGTACATGGTCTCACCAAGTAATACAGTGCCATTAAATAAAGCCGAATATCTATCCCTCAGAGACTTGTGTTGACAACTATCCTATTATAGTTCACTAAAAAGATTAAATTGATTTGTGAGTGGCCAAAAGAGTTTTTGATTTATAATAAAAAAGTAAGTAAACTATGCGTGAAGGTAAATTGCTTTGAAAATAAATAAGGAGAAACCTGGGGTTAAGGCTCTACGAACAGTAAAACTAAGATATTTAACTTCATTGGTTATATTACTTATCTTGGATGTTGATTTATGGGGTTAATATTATGATCATAGTCTCCCAAGCCTCTAATCACCTATCTAACTTAGACCTACAACTACATCATTGAGCAGGGATATGAGAACATAGCTAATGGTATTTATGCTTCATACTATAGTGAATCATATAAGTCTTCTATATATATCCCTATCCTAGACTCTAATTCAGATCCCTTATTTTATAAAATATTAATAACCTTACTCTATTTATCCCCAAATTCTATCCTCTTATTCCCCCCTCTTCCGAGTTAAAAAGACGACAATGGATGTATTATAAGGGCCACTAATCATTAAAATATTTATAACAATGATAATAAAAAACCAAAAATGATAAGCAATCAAAACAAAATCAATTCAAAAGAATAGTAATCATGTTCTTGGCCTTAACCCCGGAAAGAGGATTTTAGCCACTCATGGACATAACCGTTATCAAGATAAATGAATATGTATTAAAATACATTAAACAACTAAATTAAGTGAATAAAAACCCTAATTGAAGTGTTTTCCATCCCCTCTCCATGTTTCAAAGTCGTCCAAGGTGAATAACATCAAGTTCAAGCGTCCTATTCATAGGAGGAGGATTTTGGCCATGTTGGGAACAAGGTGTGTGATGCCCTTGTCATTCCCGAGGAGTAGGGTTCACTCTTTGGACCTATATGCCATTGGAATAGAATGTATGTCACTAGATTTAGTCCAAGGTATTAGGGGTCATTCGACGGGGCCATTCCCATACCTTCAGTAGAATTCACCTTGATGTCTAAACTTGTCTTGTGCATTTGGCCTTCCATCCAAAGATTGTTGGTGTTGTTTCCACATGATTTTAAGCTTGTGAATCATCTATATATCATAATAATCAACTATTAAAGAATATTATAGCATCAAAAACCATGGATACAATCAACTAGAAACTTACCTCACAATTTATTTTACCATTTTGATTTTAAACTTAGTTTTCACTCTTGGCTTGATTCAATTGAAGATTGAACACTATAAACAAGTTTTTACGCACATAATTACATAATAATAATATTATAAACTTATTAAACACACTATAATCCATTTCGATAAACCAGAACAACACGTAGCTTAAACTAGTAACACTAGTTTTCTCATTTGAACTCTAAGTGATCCAATTAAGTATAAAATTGTTTTAAAGACACCATGAAAATTGTAATAAAATACATAGATGCTCAATTATACCATTATTAACAGATTAACCAGATAATTTTTCCTCAAAACATGGCTAAATAAGCTAGGATAACAACACTGGGGTGCATAAATCCACCACAGTCACCACCCCACATTTAAATCCTTGTGTGTCATTGGAAAACTCCTTACTCTAAGCATCATAAAAAGAGGATACTTAACACTTCTACTACAAGTTAGGCACTCAAGATAGCAGTACACTGAATACACATAATGCATATTTCTACATTAAGCATGTTATGTAAATAATAGAAAGTTCAAGAATGCTACCCCAAAATATCCTAGACTCAAGAATTTACTCACTTGTTTGGCAAAATCATGCATATTTCGCTATAAAAAACATCACAAAAATCACCCTACTATCATTAAACATGTGCCCTCACAACAAAGAAGTTACCTATAAGCACACATATGGATGCAATTTATAATCAACTGGGTATAAGAATCAAACTGTGCTCACTCTCACGAAGAATTCACAAGTTACACAAGATGAAACATAGGCTTTTCCTTAGTGTAGTACTCCACTAATATCAGAATGATGAAGCTTACGATCAAGTAGGTCTTTAAGGGTAGTAATGTAGGCTAAGGGATGGGTATGACATATTTTTGTCTATAATAGTGACTATCTTCCCTAAGCGCTTTAATACATCACACTTCTCATTAAGCTCCCTTATAACAACCAATTTCCACCACTTTTGTTTACCTTTATCTTTTGTTTTGCCCCATCTCATTAAGCTTATTCATATACTGTATGGTGGGAGTATTTTCTATTCACTCATGATTCAACTTTTTTAGCACAAATTTCTTTGAATTCTAACCACAACACATCAATTGTACACACTAGTAACTACTACTTTGGGGATTCACTTTCACCTTCCTCTTACTTGAATTTCAAACTCCATAACTCAATTAATTTTACACTAAAGAGTATAGGAGCTTTGGATCAAATTAAGGTCAGTAAAAGAAGGGGATACATGCTAGATATAAAGCTGCAAAAGAAAATAAGCTAAAGGCTCAATGGGGTTAACTAGGATTATGTACAAGCATAGGCCAGAAAAAGGTAAAAACATGGATATCAAAGAAATTCCTATATCATCTCCTAAACCCACACTTTTTATTTTGCTTTTTGCACACACTAGAAAAGTTCTAGAATCAAATACAACAAGGAATAAACAAATACCTCACACACATATGGCACATGATCAACTTAAGTAGGATCATCATATACTCTCAACCAAACAATCACATGAATTCAACATTAAGCTAACAAGTACAAGAGTCATAATTATGAGCCTAAGAGTCATAAAAGTAAAAATTCACACAGTTAACATGCTTTTACAACCAAAGCACATGCAATATGTAGTCAAATATACCACCAACAAGAGCATCCCACTTATTCCTAACACAAAAATTTTAAAATTACTTTTAAAAATAGGAATTTCCCCATCCCACACTTGAAAATCTACTTTGTTCGAAAGGTATACATAAAAGAGTAGAGATAGAAATGCTCCCTGAGGCCTCAAAGCTAGCTAGTAAAATCTTCTTGCATTAAGGGGTTTCGGGGACACTACACTTAAACTTTTCTATGGTCCTTATCTCAGGTTTTCCGATTCCCATACTTTCCATCAACTTTTGACTCAACAAAAACAAAAAAAAACTAGTAAATTAAAAACAAAAAATACTAAAAATAAAACCTACCTTAACACGGGTTGCCTCTAAATCAGCGCCTGATTTAGTGTCACGACACGACACAATCTTTGACTCATCCATTTTCCTTTATCCTCTTCGTCTTACTTAGAGTCTATCTTCATATTTTTTTCTTACCTCTTGAGTTTGAACTTCCAATGTCAACAACTCTCTCAATAATATCCCCTTTAGGCTCATTAATCTGTGTTATTTTGGGCTGGGGTATTTGTGGACTTAGCGACTCAATGAGAAAGTCTAAAGAGGTCTTTGGTGGAAAAAACTCTACCACTCTACACTTATCCCCTTCAATCACTGTAATCATGCACAAATCTTTGTAGTGGGATAGTGTGTTGAGTGGTTTGTACAATTTAAAAACTACCTCTTCATTATCTAGCCTCACTATAAGTGTGTGCTCTCTCATATCTATCAATGCTCCTCCTATCACTAAGAGTGGATGTCCCAAGATGACTAGCACTCTTTTGTTTACCAGAAAATCTAAAATAATAAAATCAACAAGAATAATAAACTTACAAACCTTTATGAGAATATCTTCTATGAGTTATTCAGGATTGGCTAGGGTCCGGGCTACCAATTAGAGTATCATAGAGCTCGATATCATCTTTCTTAAACCTAACGTATTGGACAAGGAAAGGGACATAAAGTTGATACTTGCCTCTAAATCATTAAGTGTATAGACCTCTTCACTATTGCCAATTTAAATAAGGAGAGCAAACCTCCTAGGGTCTTTGAGCTTTATGAGCATCTTCTGCATCACCACAGAAATACATTCCTCACTGAGTTCTATTGTCTCAACATCCTGCATCTTAACTTTGTTAGTGACCAAATCCTTCAAGTACTTAGCGTACTTGGGCATTCCCTGTAAAATGTCTAAAAGAGAAATATTAATGTGATACTCTCTGAACGTGGAAAAGAACCTCTTAAAGAATGTATCCTCCTTCACTTTTATAAAACTACATGGAAAAGGTGGTGGTGGCCTCTTCTTCACCTGTTAGCAACTTTAGTTGTCGAGTATTTAGACTTCCTCGAATATTCAGCAACTTTGTTATCAACCGTCTTAGGAACCAATTCCACATCTACCTTCTTAGTTGTCTTTGGAGATTTTTCATTGAGCTCTTTACCACCCCTTAAAGTGATTTCCGTTACTTGTTTAAGGTTTTTAGTATCACTTAACAAACTACATTGAGGACTAGCATTTTGTGCCTACTGTATTTTCCTAACCTACATATAGAAGTTCTTTGTAGCCATCTACTGGATCTTCATAGCTGATGCCAATTTTGCTTGAGAAACTAAAATTGATTTCAATATATTTTTCATACTACTGGTTTTAGTCGTGGCCTGATTTCTTTGAACCTGCTGCAGTTGAAACTGCTTCTGCTGGTTGTTCCATAATGGAATTGTTGGTTGAGCCTGCCACTTTTGGTTTTAGGCATTCCTATAATTTGACTTTAAGAATTTCCTATAAACATCACTGACCTAGAATTTTCACCACACGTGGATACAAAAAGACCACTATTGCCACAAATCTCACACAATGTATATGACTGATGAATTGAATTAGTTGTTGCTGCAGGCTGTGTAACCCTCAATTTTATATTGTTGAGTTGAGTAGTCAACTGATTTTGTAGTACAGTAATTTGAGCTAATATAGCAGTAAACTAGTCCATCTCCAACACACATGCAACCTTCTTTGGAACACTTCTTGAGTCAGAATACCACTTAGGATTCCCTTGTGCAATCCGATTCAAAAAGGTGTATAGCTTATCATATGTCAATTCTAATGCTAGACCACCTGTAGCTGAATCTAGCAAAAGTTTCATGTTGTGATCAAGTGGCTCAACAAAAGTATGAGCTTAGTACCTCATTAGACTACTGATGATGTGCACGGTCCCAAAGAAGCGATTTGAATCTCTCCCACGTATGATATAAGTTATCGTCTGGATTATGTTTGAAGCTCACAATCTCACTGTGCAGTTTTGCTATATGGAATAAATTGGATAAGGAATTTATAGGCTTAGTAATTTGAGGTTATGATTGAACTTTCAAGCTCAGCGTTCAACCACTTCATTGCCTACCTTAACATTGAAAATAGGAAAAGTGCCAGCCTAACATATTTAGTTGACATACCCATAGGGATGAATGTATCTTTGATCTCAAAGAAGTTTCCTAGGTGGACTTGTGGATCTTCATGTGAAATCCCCATAAATAGAACACTGCTGATTAAAAGTTTCACCCTATTCTATTTCATCTCAAAGTTACCTCTAACAATGGGTTTTTGAAAAGGGGAAGTCAAATTAGTTGGAAGTAGGATTACCACTTCGCGAACTATCTTGCGGGTTGGTAGTTATTTAGCCATGAGAGCATAATTGTCTTGTTCCTATTGAATTTGTGGGATATGATGGATAAAGAATACTTCTCTCCTAAATTGGTAAAATCATAGCTTGGGTTTGGGGCTTGGTTCAACTAATTCCCTATCCTTTGTGAGCTTACTAGTCTACAAACCTGTTTCCTGCGAATTCAATAACAAGACCAAGTGTAATGAACCAAAGAATTATAAAATGTAAAACTAAAACTAAAATAGTTTCAAATTTTCAATTCTTCGGCAACAGCTCCAAAAAACTTGTTGCACCAAGCACACACGCAAGTGTACGTGGTCTCCCCAAGTAATACAATGGAATTAAATAAAAGCCGAATATCGATCCCTTAGAGATGTATGTTGACAACTATCATATTCTAGTTTAGTATTAAGATTAAATTGATGTGAGAGTGACCAAAAGAGTTTTTAATTTATAAACTAAAAGTAAGTAAACAATACGTGATAATAAATTGCTTGGAAAATCAATAAGGAGAAACCTGGGGTTAAGCCTCTACAAATATTAAAACTAAGCTATTGAACTTTATGGGTTAGATTACTTATATTTGTTGTTGATTAACGGGGTTCATATTGTGATCATGGTCTCCTGAGCTTCTAATAACCTATCTAACTTAGACCCACAACTATGTCATTGAGCAGGGATATGAGAATTCAGGTAAACACATTTATATTTTATCCTGTTGTGAACCAAATAAGGCTTATAGGTATATCCATATCCTAGATGATAATTAAAATCCCTTATTTTATAAAAGAATAAGAACCTTACTCTATTTATCCCCCTGTTCTATCCTCTTATTCCCCTTTTTGAGTACACCAAGACGAGAATGGATGTATTCAAAAGGGTCACAAATCCTTAAAAAAGTTATAAAAAGGATAAATAAACAACCAAATATGATAATCGATAAAAAACCAAATCAATTCAAAACAATAGAAAATATGTTTTTGTCCTTAACTCCGGAAAGGGGGATTTTAGCCACTCATGGACATAATCATAATTAAGATAAATTCATACATATTAGAATCCAAAAACCCTAATTTAAGTGTTTTCCAGAATCTCCCCAAGCTTCATAGTCGTTAAAGGTGAATAACATAATGTTCAAGTGTCCTATTTATAGGAGGAGGATTTTAGCCGTGTTAGGAACAAGGTGTGTGCCACTTTTGTCATTCCGAGAGAGTAGGAATCATGGCCAAACATCTCTACAATGGTAATAGACTGTGTATCACAAGGTTCAGTCCATGGGTGTTGGGGTCGTGTTGCGAGGTTATTTCCATACCCTAACTGGAATTCACCTTGACGTCTAAACTTGTCTTGTGCATTTGGCCTTCCATCCCAAGCCTTTTGGAGTTGTTTACACTAGATTTACAGATTGTTAATCATACATATATCGTAATAATAAACTCACTAAGCATACTATAGAATCAAACACCACGGATTAGAGCTCAGAACAATAAAATGTTCAAGACAATGAAATAGAAACTTAAGCTAAGAACTAGTTTTGCCTATTTTGATCTTAAAATTAGTTTTGACTCTTGGCTTGATTAAATTGAAATTTGAACACTATAAACAAGTTTATTCACACATAATTACACAATACAAACATTAGAAACTCATTAAAAGCACTAGAATCCATTGAGATCAACTAGAAAAACACCTAGCTTAAGGTTGTAACACTAGTTTTCTCATTTGAACTCTAAGTGACCCAATTACGTACAAACTTGTTTGAAAGACACCATGAGTATTCTAATCAAATACTTAAACATTTAGATTCTCAATTTTATCATTATTAACATATTAATTACAAAATTTGTCCTTAAATCAAGGGTAAATAAGCTAGGATGACAACACTAAGGTGCATAAATCTACCTCTGATCACGTCTTTAGGCTATTCACGACCTTTTGATCATATACAACCAATGACAGGATCCCTAAGACTAATAATGAAGACCTCATTACATGTAGAGATAGAATGTGTTCTAGTTATTGAAAGAGTAAAGTCAAAGGTATATTCTACAAACCAATTTAGACTCTTGGCATGATATTAATGAAAGAAGTGAACAACTTCTCAGAATGTCCCATAGCCTCCCAAAAATAGGAAACATATGTCAATGTTCTGATCTGTAGGACTCTATTAGAAATCTTCTTTTGTAAAAACAATACCAGTGAAACCTAGGATCTGATGACAAATGTCATGACTCGATTTATAAGTCATAATGGCACCAACCATTTCCTACTTGTAGGTAAGACAATACCATAACCTGAAGCTAACTCAATGTGTTAATCTAGTAAGAAAGGACCAACATAGGAGAAATTCAAGAACATTAATTAAAAATATAAAGGTTCTAGATACTATAAATAATCATACAAGACACCAATCTAAAAACCTGGTAAAGCTAGTACAAAAAGAACTAATAGTTTCAATATAACTCCAAGTCTAGAATAGTTAGTACATCTGTCTTAAATACAAAAGTTCAAATACAGAGATTGAAGAAAATCAAGTAACTTAAAATCCAAGAGCTCACCCTATCTCCAAGAATCAATCCCTACACAAATCACTATCAATGGCAATAGTGGATACTCCAATCTGCACTAAAAAGGTACAAAAGTGTAGTTTGTGTACAAAAATAATGGGTACTCAGTAGACATCATTGGCCGATTAAGCTAAATCATGATATATGAATGATAAATTCAAGATAATCATAAATAAGTTGAGGTACAGAATCAAATCTAAATCATATCCATCATAAATGTATATAATAAGTAAGAAATTTGGAATAACAGTATAACATAAGGCATGAACACATTAAAATATCGATGTTCATAATAAGCATGAAATATCAGAATCACAATATAACAAAAATCATCAATGCATGCCATTATCGTAGTATATCACAGGTGTTAAGTATCAAAATAACTATATAACGTAAGGAATCAATGCATGCCAATACTGTCCTGGATACGAAATAAGCGATACAGAATCATAAAGCAATAGAATGCAATCACAAGAAAGCACAAGTATAAAGTTGGAGCCTATATACCAACTAGTGGATAAACTAAAGAACTTATCACGGTGTGTCATACCTTCGGAGAGCACAACCAAGAGAAATATAAAGGAAATAAATCACCGATATATCCAAACTTTCTCATTATCCATAGTCCTTAATTATCATCAAACGTCCATTTTCCATCATACATAATTAAAATCAACAATCATAATTGAATAACATGTATAAATATACTCATAATCATAATCATACCATCACATAAGCATCTATCTCTTCAATACACCCTATTCATTAATTATTAGCTAGCCAACACTTATTACAAAACTAATTGCTCACTTGTTATCATATAATCCCTAATTATTTTCTATCCATTATCCATCACATAATCACTATTAAAGGGTCAACAACTAACCATTATTTCCTAACTAGCCAATATCAAGTATCTAATCAAGATTCATCACTAGGCCATATTTCACAATTAACAAATATTGATATTTAGCAATCATAATCCCTTTAGTCACTATTTATCATACGATCACTAATCACCTATTATTTAGTATTTCTCTATCAACTAATACCTTTAATTAATTAGCATTATTAATCCATATATCCTTATTTAGCAACTAATTAACACCACAAACATAATTATAAATAGCAACTAATTAACACCATGACTAACTCCATTATCATTAACCACCATAATAAGTTAATCTTCCCTATTAATAGTCATCAATGGCACTAGTCCTCTTTGTCACTAAGGTTGACAAATCCACTAGTCATATTAGCCGCTCAAGTAATATCCACCACTAAGTATCTTTCATCTTTAAATCACAAATTATACCACTTTATACCTTAACTCATTAAAAGTCTATAACTGACATCTCTATTACCAACATTTTACCCAACTTCACAAGAGCATAAATAACATATAATTTCAATCCATAAGGCTAGTCGGGTTCAATCTGATATATGTACATATAAGAACATCAATAATCATCCTACGGCCTTCCCGGGCATAATTATAACATCATAGTATCCTCAAGCCGCACCGGGTATCATCATATTATTACAACATCATCCGACCACACCGGGTATTAACATATATCATAATATGCCCCAGCCTTGCAGGGTATCAACATATTATCATAATATCCTCCAGCTTTTCTGGTATCAAAAAATTAACATAATATTCTCCGGCCTTGCCAGGTATTAATGAATCACCATAAAATCCATCAGTCTTTCCGGTCATCAGCATATCATCATAATATCCTACAGCCTTTTCAAGTATTAAAAATTTATCATAATATTCTTCAGTCTTGTCGGGCATTATCATATCACTAATATATCCTTTGGTCTTTTTGGCAATCATCATATCATCAATATATCCATAAAAAAAATGTGCCCTATAAAGGCTAAAGTAAATAACAATTAAAGTAAATGAAAAGAACCAAGAAGGATAAAGTAAATGAGAATTAAATTAAATGACAAGCCCTGCAAGGGCTAAAGTAAAAGAGAAGTAAGGAAAAATGTACCTTCATATCTTATCATTAGTCGTCAAGGACAATTTATCTATAAATATATGAATATATATATATATATATATATATATATATAGCATGGATATTACAAAGCATCAATAGGTTTAACATTGTTAATAGCATAGCTTTTCATGTAGTCAGTAAATATACCTTCTAGAGCCCTTAGTATCATGACTCACAATATTAGCTACAAGAGGGCTTTCTAGCAAAAGTACTAGCTTGGTTACTATAGAAAAGAATATGATGGGTAATATTTTAGCCCAAGTCCCAAAATAGTAGTCTAGTCAATCGTCTGAATGATAACATAGTCTTGGGCCTAATTAATAGCATAATCTTTATCCACACATCACATTAACGGTAATTTTATCAACAATCATATGCATTAATTCTAATGTAATCACCATAATTCATAATCTAGGCATTTAGACCATGGGCACACTATAATCAATATCATGAATAATGGCCCATTAGTAGTGTATTTGTTAGCCCATTATTGGCCTAAATCTAATTTATCATCAGTATAAATGATGGCTAAAGCATAGCATAATATTTAGCTTATTCACTGCATAGTTAATAACGTCATTTATGACTTAGACCATATAATTGTTAAGGGCTCATTTAATAGCACGTTCATTAGCCCAGATAATATCTAATCACAATAACATAATAAATTGCTTGACATAAACTATAGCCAATAAGGCATACAAGGCGTAATCCCTTGGGCATTGTTCTAATTGCTATTTTGCATAACCAACAAGTACCAAGAATCATCATTATTTCCACAAAGAGTCACTCTGTTGACAATTACTAAGCATAAGGGTTCAAGGTAACTAATCATAAGTCTTGCCTTAAGGTGGGTTAACAAGCCCACATCTAAATCCCCAAAAGCATTCTAAGTAAATTTCAATCCCGGACTAGGTTATGGTATCTAAATCAACTCTTAAATGTAAAGAAAGCCACCATAAGCCCTAAGGTTGATATTCCACTCAAGCACTTTTACTTAGTCAAATGAAATTAAGGCAACCTTCACTAGTATTATCAACTAAGGAAAACTTGCTCTAAGTATGAGCAGTTGGAGCAATTTACCTAATATTGAGTATTCTAAGGCATTGCCATGCTAGAATGAGTCATGAAGTCTATTCAACGTTAGTAAAAAGGAAATAAGTCAATCTTTTCAATTCTAAGTCTCACATTTCCTAAATGGTCAAACTAATTGAAGTCTTTCATTTCACCAATCCAATACTTAAAAACCATCCTAATCTAACAATATATCACACATATATCAAAACATAGCTCAATATTAGAAGGATTAAGCCTAGCATACTTCTAATCTGAAAAATGATCAGCAGTGTGCTAAACTTTTGTTTTTCACTTTTGAGAAGCTTTTTTGAGGATCCAATCTATTAAAAACACATTGTGTGTATCATTACGAGAATATCAATACCCATATGGATATCAAAAATCTCCAAGTGGATCCCACATATGGATAACACATTTTTGTCATCAAACCAATGTTCATAAATCATTAGGGAGTCACAACCCTCAAGAAAAAAGTGAAAACCAAGCTTATTGGGGCTAAAATTGAGCCCTTGAGCTAATAGGGGTTTTGGTCAAAAATTAAAGAAATTCAAGAAAAAAAATGAAGGATTCATACCTTTAATCCATTTTTGATCAAAAAACATATGTGAAATAAGCTTCCAACTCACACCCAAGAATCAATTTTACGTTATTATACCCTTCTAGGGTTTCTAGGTCTTAGGGAGAAGTGAAAACGACAAAATTCATAACAAAGGGGCCTATTTATAGGCCTTACAGGTATGGAGGTATCACTATTTCAACCATAGGTTCCCTGATCACCATGTCGTGATCAACATGATATGGGCCACGATCATCATGTTCCAGTGCCAATAAAGGCCAAATTTTGTTATTGTCCTCCGGAGCATATTAAGACTTCAATTTTTGCAAATAAACTATGTTATCCTACTAAATTTGATGTTCTAGATGCATTGGTGAAGTTATAGTTTCCATTGGATGTATTTTAGACAAATTAAGGGCCCCATACCCATATCTTCTAATATTTTAACTTTTCGACCAGTTGGTCCAAATGGGCTTGAGTGTAATAGGACCTGAACCATAGTTCAACCTATCCTAAAACTGATATTTTAGAGATGCTGGTGTAGTTGGGATTCCCATTAGTGATTGTTTTACTATCATTTTTTCTCGATAGTCATTTGGAACCAGCGAAGACTTCTAATTGGGGAATTGGCTTTAAAAAACAAATGAATCGCTTGGTAACCAAACTATAAGTTCCAGTTAGTTATAAATTACATGGGTTAGCTTAGGAAAAGCTTTAATGGTAAAACTAACTAGAAATAAAAAAAATTACCTAGAGGGTCATTACATATGGCTAGAAAAATTATATTGGTTGTGTAGTGTCTATTCTTTCTAGGGAGACATTGGTGAATTTGATATAAATTAACCTGGTGGATTTTGATATAATTTTTGTGATGGATTGTCTTTATTTGTGGTACCCTCCTCTAGACTGTAGGACCCAAAAGGTTAATTTAATTTTCCTAGTAAACTAGGGATTGAATAGGAGGGTTATTTCGTATTTCTTATCTTAGAGCGCATAAGTTAATTTTCAAGAGGTGTCTGTATAATCTAGTTTGGGTCAGGGATTCTAACTCTAAAAGTCCTTCTTTGGAATCTATCCCTATTTTTAATGAATTTCCAGAAGTTTTCCTGATGATCTTGCTGGGATTCATTCAGATAAGGATATAATTTTAGGATTGACCTTCTACCAGATACCCATCCGATTTTCTTTCTTCCTTATAGGATTGCTCTAGATGAACTATCAGAGCTAAAGGGGCTTTCAAAAGATCTTCTTTATTAGTATTTCATCCATCCTAGTATTTCTCTGTAGGGTTCTCCTATATATTTTATGCGAAAGAAAGACGAGTCTCTTTGAATGTGTATAGATTATCATCAGTTGAATAAGGTCACATTAAAGAATAAGTACCTTTTTCCTAGGATTGATGACCTTTTTTACCATCTTCAGGGTACTAGGTGTTTTTCTAAGATTGATCTCTATTCGAGCTATAACTAATAGAAAATTAGGGAGGTTTATATCCCCAAAACTTCATTCTAGACCTGATATGGACACTATGAGTTTGTTATTATATCATTCAAATCGACTAATGCTCTGGCTACTTTCATAGACCTTCTGAATTAGGTATTCATGTATTTTCTATATTTGTTTGTTATAGTCTTTGTTGATGACACCTTGATGTATTACAAAAGTGAGAAGGATCATTCCAATCACCTCCGAATTATGTTGTAAACTCTTAAGGACAAGAAATTTTAATGAAAATTTTCTATGTGGGAATTTTTGCTAAGTGCTTTGTCTTTTCTTGGGCATGTTGTTTCTAGTGAAGGGATCAAAGTGGATCCCCAGAATATTAAGGAATATAAGAAGTATCCGAGACCTACGACTCAAACTAACATTAGGAGCTTCTTAGGCTTGGCTGGATATTATTGGAGATTTTAGAAGAGCCTCTTTTCTATTGCTGCTCCACAAATGAAGTTAACTTAGAAAAAGGTTTAATTTTTATGGTTCGATGCTTTTCAGGGTAGTTTTTAGAAATTAAAGGATAAGTTGAATTCTGCACCTATTTTGATCCATCCTATTTTTACAGAAAGCTCAGAAAGCTTAAGGCTCATGAAAGAATTACCTAAGTCACGACATAATGTTGGTGGCTATGGTCTTTGCTTTGAAAATCAGGTGCCATTATCTGTATAGGGTGCATATTGATAAATATTCAGACTATAAAAGCTTAAACATAAAATTAATTGAATCTCTAGTAGAGAGGTGGCTTAAATTTCATAAGGATTATGACATGAGTTTGTAATACCATTCAGGTAAAGATAATATTATTGCTAATGCTCTTAGAAGGTTGTTTATAGAGAGATTATCTAATGTAGAGAAGGAGAAAAGACGGTTGGTGAAAGATATTCACAGGTTTTCTAATTTAGGAGTTTGTCTTTTGGACTCTGAGAATGGAGGAGTGATTAAACAAGAACTGGTTATGTCATCTCTTGGTGTTGAGGTAAAGATGAAATAGGTTTTGTATCCCACACTTATGCAAATAAATAATAATGTGGCTCAATAAAAGGTTACTGCTTTTGAGTTAGGGAAGATGGCATCTTGGGTATAAAGAAGCTTATGTATTTCAGCTATCGATGTGTCGCGAGAAGGAATTTTTGTTGAGATTCATGAGTCCAGATATACAGTTCATCCGAGTTCAACTAAGATGTATTAAGACTTGAAGGAAATCTACTGGTAAAATAATATGAGGAGAGATGGAGAAAATTTTGTTTCTAAATGTATGTTTTGTCAGCAAGTCAAGTAAAAACATTAAAAACCTCGCAGCACATCCCAAGAGATAGAGTTACCTATGTGTGGAACTGGGTGATGATTAATATGGACTTCATTGCGGGTCTTTCGTGGTCCCAAAATCAATTCTATTGATGAATGGGTCATTTTAGATAGAATGACCAAGTCTGCTTATTTGTTATTAGTGAGGACTAACTACTCAAGAGAGGATTATGCTATATTATTTATTTAGGAAATAGTGAAGTAGCATAGGGCGTTGGTGTCTATTAATTCAGATTGAGGTACAAAGTTTTCTTCTCACTTCTGGTGTTCATTTCATAAAGGTTTGTTTCTGCAATTAGCAATAGGATAAACCTTCAGTAACACCCAATTACTAACATAAAAATCTAACTCCCTCCGCTTCCTATTTGTTTAATACTTTTAGCTACTTTGAGCAGTCTTAAGTCTTTCTCTAATAACTTTCACCTTCTTCATGGCTTGGTGAACAAAGTCAGAACCAAATAACCTAGTCTCACCAACCTTAAACTACCCAATAGGAGACCTACGCCTTATACCATTGAAAGCCTCAAAAAGAGCCATTTGAATGCCAAAATGATATCTTCTATTGTAAGCAAACTCAATACAGGGACAATGATCAACCCAACTTCCCTTAAAGTCAATCACACATTTCTTTACTATATCCTACAAATTCTAAGTAGTTTGTTCTATCTGTCCTTCTATTTGAAGGTGGAAAGTGGTGCTAAGGTTCACGTGAGTACCTAAGCCTTTCTAAAATAAATGCCAGAAGTGAGAAGAAAATTGCGTACCTCAGTTTGAAATGATGGACACTAGTTCCCCATGCAACTTCACTATCTCTTAAAAGAACAACTTAGCATAATCTTTTCACAAGTAGTTAGTCCTTGAAGGAAAAAAGTGAGCAAATTTAGTCAATTTACCACAACGACACAGATAGAATCATACAGATTATGAGATCATAGAAGACCAGTGGCAAAGTCCATATTTATCATCTCCCACATCCAAATGTGTAACTCTATCTCTTGAGACATGACACCAGGACTCAAATATTCAACCTTGACTTACTGACAAACCATAAACTTAGCAACAAAATTCACCACATCGCTTTTCATATTATTCCACCAGTAAATTTCCTTCAAGTCATGATTCATCTTAGTCAAACCTAGGTAAACAACATATCGGAACTTAAGAGCGTCGGTCAAAATTCTTTCCCACAACCCATCAATATTAGGAACACATAATCTTTCTTAAGACCTCAGAATGCCATTATCCTCAATATTGAATGCAGTAACCTTTTGCTAACCCACATCATCCTTAATTTGAATAATTAAGTGATCCAAAGCCTGCTTCTCCTTCACCTTAGACCAAATAGATAATTTAGCCATTTCTTGAACAATCACTTTCTCTTCCTCAGAGTATAAAAGATGAACTCCTAAATTACCCAACCTAAGAGTATCATTCACCAACCTTATTTTATACTCATCAACGTGAGATAGGCGCCCTATATAAAACCTGCTAAGAGAATTAGTAACAACATTAGCTTTACCTGGATAGTATTAAAAGATTATGTTATAATCCTTAATCAATTAGATCTACCACCTCTGCATGAGGTTTAGTTCCTTCAGTTAAACACATACTACAAGCTTTTATGGTTTGAATAAATGTTCACATGCACCCCATATAGATAATGATTCCGAATCTTCAAAGAAAAAACCACAACTGCCAACTCTAAATCATTAGTTGGGTAACTTCTCTCATGAAATTTAAGTTGCCTTAAAGCCTAGGCCATAACCATACCATGATGAATCAAAACATAACCCAATACTAAATAGGATACATCACATTACACAATAAAACTATCAGTACCTTTTAGTAGTGTTAAAACTGGCGCAGAAGTCAACTTATCCTTTAACTTTTCAAGATTACCCTCACAAACATTGGACAGTAAAAATTTACCATTTTTTTGAGTTAACTTCATCAGCGGATCATCAATAGATGAGAAACTTTCCACAAAACTCCTATAATACCCAGCTAAGCCCAAGAAGTTCCTAATGTCGGTGGGAGTTGTGGGTCTAGGGCACTTCTTAACTGCCTTAACTTTCTGAGATCCATCTTTGTAACGCCCCAAAATGTGGTTCCTAGGATGTCATATGGTGCTCTGAACTACAAGTTGTCTTGATCTAATCCTTGCCGCCTTCTTCTAAATCTGAATTTCAAAATAGGGGAATATGAATATAAAATCATAATAAATGCAGAAAAACTATCTGAATTATCTGAGTATATCTGAAAATACTAATCTCATCAGTCTGACAAGGCAAATACTGAAAATCTAAATACTGAAACTAAACTAAAAATTAAATCTAATAGTCCAACAAACCTCTAGTGTCTGAATATATTGAGTCACTAGTATAGGCCCCAGCTAACTCAAACTTTCTAAAATGAATACTGAATCAGCTACTAATAAATTGGAAATCTGAATGGCTAAGTCCCTGAACTATGAGGACTCAGCAACTACAGAGATATAGATAAGATGCTCAAAAATCACTCACGCTACTCAGACTAAGCACCTGAACCTACATTGTGAGACAATGTAGCACATAGATGTATATGTGGATCAGTACTTTGGGAATGTACTAAGCATATTGGGGTGAATGGAATAAGTAAGAAATATCATCATAATTTATAAAATCATGAATGCTAAAGGTAAATGCTCACAAAGGCCGGAGTAATCTGAAAAATGAAGATCATAAATCATGAAAAATAAAGCATATAGTATTAAACTTATGAGCCATTACACTTAGTTATGAAAACTATATTCTATTCTTATTCTCAAATCATGCAGGCTAAGTGAAATCTATAAGTCTGTATCTGAAATCTTATGTAAAGCAATATTTTTAACTCAAGAACTTTAAAGTTGGAGAGAAAAACTTTATCTTAAGGGTTTAGAAATTTGAAAAATTATTCTGCATGGGAGGATCTTCTAACTAACATAAACCATGTGAGCATTCATACTCTTGCTAGGGAGTATAACCTATCTAAGTGATCACATATCTATCATCCATGTAGAAGTGGGAATAATCTAAATACTACATTGTCACATAGTTCTGGGGTATGAAATGGTAGTAACATACAAAACTCGATGCAAAATACTACTACCACTAAATCTGTATGCTCTTTCTGATAGAAATCCACTTTAAAATAGTATAATTGTTTATAATGAAAACCAACAGTATAACTGTAGAGCTAAATCTATAATCTTAACCTGTAAAGTGGATTTCATAGCTATTCTGAGACCAAAAAGTCAAATCTTTATCAATAATCTGTAAAGGAATCTAGTCATAGGGTGCTTATAGCACAACAAATCTTGAAATAGCAATCTTTAGTTAGGCTTAATGATCCATGCATCAAACTTATGTTAAAAAATCATAATGTTCATGCTTGGTAACGTAAACATTTATAAAACAACTTTAAATCTGAAAATTTCAGCAATATGCATGTATGGACATAATCACGTAATTTAACTTCTAAATCACTAGAAATCTCATAAGCTTGTAAATAACAATAATGGGTATAAAATCTAACTTGAATTTCATGGGAAATCATATAATATTCAATAAATTTGTAATTAAAATAAGTTTTTGGGCACAAGGGTGAAAGGATTATCCTTGCTGAAAACCCTACATACCTTAATCGATGATCTTAGACGAAAAGCTTGAACCTTGGACTCCTATTGTGTCATCGGAGATGATGTCTCAGAGTTCTTGAATTGGGAATCCTTAATCTTGAATTGCTTTGGAGAATTAATAGAGGAATTGGATTTCTTGGGGAGTAAGCTTTGATGATCTAGGGTTTCGTTTAAGAGTATTTTGGTTAAAAGTGGGTATAATATCATTAGGATGTATTAAATGATCTGTTATTCACGACATGGGGATAGAGAAAAGATGAAAGAGCCCCTTTAAAAATTTTACTCGGACTGGGAAAAATTTCCTAAATTGGCCTACGGTGTGATGCGCCGTTATCGCAGTGACCTACTGGAAACTGCCAACTAGGACCTATAAAATCTCTATGACATGGAGCTATTGTGGTACGCTTCTAGATTCCATTTTGTCCACCTCCGCGATGCTCCATAATTGCGGAGGCTTATTAGAAAGTGACAATTGTGAAATGGGACATTATCGCGACGAGATGGAATCGTGAAATCTTACTGGAAATTGAAAATTTGGATTTTGGACCTCTCTGCGATGCACCACAATTGCGGAGTCTTATTTGAAATTGACACTTGTCATTTAAACGGTCTTCGCGACATGCTAGTGACCGAAATGATAGTGTTTTACGATTGGAACTTAAAATTACTATAACATCTTGTCCGGTTATCAGATTAAGGTGATTCTTATATCGTTGGAAAGCTAATATAATTTCCTAAACATTAGAGGATATAAATCCGGAAATTTCTATATGTATGAATAGTCCATTATTTTCTTAAAGCCAACACTTGAGATTTTCAATGCTAAATTAAACTAGAAAAATTACTGGGTGTTAAAATATCTCTCCCTTGGAAACATTCATCCTCAAATATGGCTAGTTAGACTAAGAATATTGAAGAATCTGAGGATATATGATTGCATGTACAACTGAAATAAATTGCAAAACTGAATCTAAATTATTCCGAGCTTCTAAGCTAATTATGTGAGTGCATGAACTTACATGAGGACAACTATATAGCTGACTTTGTGAGTAGAAAATAACGGAATTAAGGAAGATTATTACCTTTGACTGAATCTAAATTTGTAGAGAAGAGGTAAGGGTACTTGGCTCGAATATCTGCTTCTGCTTCCCAAGTGGCGCCCTAAACAGACTAATTCTGCCAAAGAACTTTGACCAAGGAAACTTTTTTGTTCCTTAGTCTATAGATCTGATGATCTAAAATCACAACTGGAATCTCTTTGTATGAAAGGTTGTTTTGAATATCTGAGCTTTCTAAAGGAACTACAATAGTGGAGTCACCGATGAACTTCTTAAGCATAGAGACATAGAATACAGGATGAACAAACAAAAAGTCTGTGGACAAATCAAGATTATAAGCTACTTTACCAACATGACTCACAATTCTGTAAGGGCTAACATACCGGGGACTAAGCTTCCCTTCTTCCAGTACACTAAATCACTAACCTCAAACTCGAGGTCCTTTCTTCTCATATATATATATGATTTCTGATGACTTTGGGTTGTTCTGACCTTTCTCTAATAACTGGACCTTCTTCATAGCTTCAAACACTGCGTCAGGCCCTAGCAAACCAGCCTCACCCACTTCAAACAAACCTATGGGTGATCAATATCTCCTCCCATAAAGAGTCTTAAATGGGGCCATCTGTATGCTATAATGGTAACTGTTATTATAATAAAACTCAATCAATGGTAAATGCTCATCCTAACTACCGTTGAAATCAAGAGCACATGTCTTCAACAGATCTTCCAGAGTTTGGATGGTCCTCTCTTCTTGGACATTTGTCTTAGGGTAGAAAGATTAACTAAGATAGTCTTGGGTACCAAGATCCTTCTAAAAGGCTCTCCAAAATTGGAAAGTGAACTGTGTACCCCTATCTGAAATAATGGCCAAAGAAACTCTATGTAGCCTGACTAACTCTCTCTCATGTATAGCTTAGCATAATCTTCAGTTATGTAAGATATGTAAATTGGCAAGAAATGCACTAACTTAGTCAATTTGCCTATAATAACCCAAATTGAATTATGCTGACGGTGCGAATGGGGTAAACGAGTCACAAAATCGATATTCACCTCTTTCTACTTCCAAGTGCAGATATCAAACTTTTACAACATACCACTAAGTCTTTAGTTCTCTACCTTAACCTATTAACAGGTTACACACTAAGCTACGAACTCCGTAATATCTCTCGTTATACCACTCCACCAATAGATTTCCCGCAAGTCGTGGTACATCTTGGTAGCACCTAGATAAATAGAATAACGCACACCATGTGCTTCCGCCATAATCCGCTGCCTCAATTCATCAACCTATGAGACATACAATCTACTTTGGTACCTCAACATACTATCTCCCCCTTAGGAGAAAACCTCAACTTTTTGATCTTTAACTGACTCCTTTAGTTTAACTAAACTAGGATCCTTGTCTTGTTTTTCCTTCACATCCAAAACTGGGGAAGATTCGGAACTACTCTAAACCCAAACATTCTCTTCAGCTAAATCAACCAACCTAACACCTAATCTAGCCAAATGATAAACTTCTCAAACTAAATCTTTCTTATTTTTCTCCATATGAGCAACATTGCCCATAGACAATCTACTAAGGG
Organism: Capsicum annuum; assembly: GCF_002878395.1. NCBI lineage: Eukaryota > Viridiplantae > Streptophyta > Magnoliopsida > Solanales > Solanaceae > Capsicum > Capsicum annuum. Next base: position 85,456,610 of record NC_061122.1, read on the forward strand.
TGTCTATCACTACATTGCCCTTGCGCGGATGATACAACATACTTATATCATAATCCTTCAGAATTCTAACCAATTTCTCTTATGCTGATTTAACTCTTTCTAGGTAAACACATACTGCAAGCTTTTATGATTCGTGAACACATCAACATACACCCCATACAAATAATGTCTCTAGATTTTCAAAGCAAACACAACAACATCTAATTGAAGATCATGAGTTAGGTAGTTCTTTTCATAAGGCACCATATATGATGCATCTAAAAACAACCCAAACCAACTTTAGAGGAATCATAATACACCATAAAACCGTCCGTACAATCAGGTAATGCTAAAAATTAGTGAAGTGAGTCGAGTCTTCAACTCCTAAAAACTCTTCTCGCCGGAATCTGACCATAGGTCAATCTAGACATAGGAGACACAATAGATGAGAAACCCTCAATAGAACGTCTATAATAGCCAGCTAAACCTAAGAAACTCCTAATGTATGATGGAGAGATAGGTCTAGGCCAATTTCTTATAGCTTTTGTCTTTTAGGGATCGACTCTAATGCCCTCACTAGAAATGATATGACAAAGAAAATCTACTGACCTTAGCCAAAATTTGCATTTGCTAAATTTGGAGAACAATTAATGATCTCTAAAAGTTTGCAACACAACTCTAAAATGGTTTTCTTCATTATCCTCACTACGAGAGTAGATGAGTATATCATCGACAAAGACTATGAAAAATATATCCAAATAATGTTTGAACACTCTGTTCATCAAGTCCATGAAAGATGCTGAGGCATTGATTATCACATTCAAAAGGGCCATAAAAGGTTCTGAAAGTTGTCTTTAGGATATCACATTCCCTTACTTTAAGCTGATGATAGTTGGATCTATGATATATCTTTGAGAAATAACTTGCACCTTGGAGTTGATCAAACCGATCATTAATTCTAGTGAGAGGGTATTTGTTCTTTACTATGACCTTATTTAGCTGGCGATAGTAAATACACATCCATAATGAACCATACAAAAGTGCCCCATGGAGAAACACTAGGCCTTATAAAGCCTTTATCTAAAAGATCGTTGAGTTTCTCTTTCAACTCCTTAAGCTCTGCAAGAGCGTTACACACCGAATTCAGTACCGAAATGTTACGCGATGCTCATGATCCCGAAGCACCACAAGCTAAACTATAACTGATATCTGTAACTGAGCACTGAATAATATACTGTAAATATATGGAATTTAAGTGGAAAGGCCATAAGGTTCAAAACTAAACTAGTACTGAATATATAAAATAATGTCTGTAATGGGGTTTAACAATACCAAAAACTAAAATAAATTGTCTGAAACATGCAGTAGTCTGAAAGTCTCTAATCTATCTGAAATCTGTGGAGTTGATGGGATATGTCCCCAACTAACTCCGAACTACTAAAATATTAAAGTTAATAAATTAATCATGCTATCCTAGAATGATGAGGACTCACTGCTAGTTTGGCTGTTAAAGGCCTGATCTACTAAGGATGCTCAAGAGCTCGTGGTTCTAAACCTATCGTATAAAACACCATAGCATAAATGCATCATTACGTTGAATATACTGGTATGCAAGTGAGGTAGGCTGAATACAAAGGGTTCACATGCATAAACAATACTAACTGACTGTATACATGAATATGAGAATACATACATTAATACGTAACTATAACTAAGGTCATGATAGGATTGAATACTAAGTTCTGACTACTGAGTCTACTGACCACATGGATTTACTGATATCTGAGATTACTAGTAACTAATAACTGAAAGACTATTTTTGATAGTCCTGATTATAAATAACTGATCTAAGTGTTATACAAAATTGGATGACTGTATCTTACAGTCTTGAAATTTGATAAAACTAACTGAGTTCCATACTGAGCTAACTGACTATGTCTGATAGTCCTGATTTCTATAAAACTGGAGTGAGTTGTATTCTAAAGACTGAATCTAAAACTAAAATTGTGGAAGGTAATCATCTAACCAACATGCCCCAAATCTAAACTGGTGGAGTCCAACTTATAACCCCAGCTGGAAGGGTGTCAGTACTATGCCACAGGTAAAAACAAGCTGTGAGTAAACCCTCTCTGATAGGGAAATCTTCTGTCAACCCCTCCTGTAAGGAAAAACTCAAATGAGATGTATAGTCCCTAGACTCATAGGGGTACAACTCAACCTATGCTAGCAATATAGTTCTAGAATGCAGGGATTGCTACTAAGGATCATACCCTTTACTAGCTGACAGTATGTGTCCTCATCCCTGGGTTCACTCAGTACTGAATCTTACTTCCTACTGAATAGACACAGAACTGATTTCCTAGTTCATACTAGGCTAGAATGATCTGTTACTGATTTTACAAATTAACTATATTAAACTGAGTTCACTAGATTTTCTTTGACTGATGGAATACTATTGAATTCTATTAACTGATAGAATGCTACTGAGTACTTCTAGATGACTAAGTTTACTAAGGTCTGAACTGAATACTACTAAGACATAATGACTGGCTGAGATGACTGAGATTCCTGAGATTACTGAATAGGACTGGACTAAAGCTGAGTTTACTAATTTTTTCTGGGTCACATGACTGACTGAATTCTACTGATAATGGCTTGACTGAGAGTATCGTGAAAACATGATACTTTCTCTAGGCACAAAGCTAAATTGTCGGGTATTTAATACCCCCAGGACTCGATAGTATAAAGTAAATCGTGGCACAAGCTTGAAAGCCCAACAATGGCTACATATATCCAAAATTCATTGACTAAGACATTTCATCAAACACTTTACATGCACTAAGTTGAATATGAATAGGGATTTCATAATAACATGTTATGAAGGCACTATTTTCTTTGCATAGGCATTTTAACAAAACTGGGGAGCATGCTTTGGTTATGCAATAATCAATAAATCAAATTATCATGGCTGCATAATTCAACTTCCAAATTGAAGGTTTCTCATGAATATTATGCAAAACATCACATACTAGGGTCAAGCATTGGAACATGTAATTTGAAACATGTATCAAAACCCAACAACAACATGAACATGAATTTCTATTCAACTAAATCATGAACATTCATAAATACAAAATCTTTGGATTTTGAAAAGAGATTCTTGAGCTTCATGGGTAAAAGGGACCCATGAATCAACACTTGACATACCTAGAAATCTAAATTCTTTAAGTTCTTGGAAAAATTTCTGAAATTTGCCTTGATTTCTTGTGCTAGAGTTTTTGCCTCTTGAAGGAGAATGATTTTGTTCTTGAGAGAAACTGAGGAAAAGTGATATAATAGGGTTTTTAGGGCATAATTTCATAGTTAAAGGCTGATCTAGGTCATGAAAAAAGACCCAATTACCCTTGAAAGATTTTTATTTTTTGTCACTAAAAACCCGATTTGGGCACCTGGGGCGATGCGTCGCTATCACCTCGTGCCACTAGAAATTGCAAACTGGGAATTGGGCTGATGGGACAATGCGGTGTAATAGTGTTTCAATACTAGATGGGACCTTGAATCTTACCACGATGCAGTGGTATCACTCTGAGACACTGGAAATTGACAACTCTGGATTTGACCCTTAGCGAGAAGTACCATAATCGTGGAGGCCCATTGGATTTTGATGATTATTATTTTGGCATGCTCCGAGATGCGCTGATGACTCCAGTGGCACATTGTCTTAGTAAAATGGCTCAAACTTTTCCTTCAGGTGTCAGATTTGAGCGAATTTGATATCGATGGAAAGCTTACTCAATTTTTCGCACAACAAAAAGTTTAAATATTGAAAATTACACATGTATAAAAGTGGATTCATCTTTTAAAATAAGTATTTAATATTTTCTAGATGTTTTTTATGTTAGATAGAAGTACGGGGTATTACAATATCTCCCCCTTGGGAACATTCATCCTTGGATGAGACTTACTAAAATCGAAGAAACGATAAGCTAGTGTACATATTGAACATGAGCAACTGGGACACGAGTACATGACTGACATTACTGAGATTCATACTGAGCATATATATCTGATGCATGATTTTATGACTGAGCTAAGGCATGACTGGATGACTAAGAGTATAATACGCTGATCACGCATATCTGATCCGTGAATACATGATTGAATTGACACATTATTACATGAATTAATATGCAATGGTAATTGATACCACATTTGTAATGGAAATTCATGACACCAAGTTTCTAATGGAAATCTGAGCATGAAACTGAATAAGTTCAAGGAGGACTTTTTCCTTAAACTGAAAATACTGATGAGCCCGAGATTAATTACTAAATATGCATGAGCGGAAACATGAGAATGTAACTAAGTCTGGAATGTGATACATGAGCTAAATATTATGATCTGAACTAAGTACCTTGAATACGTGGCATACAGCTGAGATCAGAGTATGAGGGTTCACTCATGAGCACCCGTTACCCCAAAATAGATTAATTATGAGAAGAGAGAGGCATGTTTATGTAATGAAAGTTTCAAGGAATTATAGTTTATCTCCCATTTGGTACACTATGCCCCCTCTTGAAGAATGCTGGGCTGACTTTGCTAAGCTATAAAGAAACCAGAGGTGATGCACAAGGCACCTATGAGCTAAATCATGACTAAATATCAGAGATCTAAAACTAAGACATGACGCATGAACTAGGATGAACATGAAACTACCTGGTTAGTTCTTCTTAGAATGATCACATTCATAAGAATTTGGATAGTGCGACTTGATGGAAAGATGGAAACCACGTAGTTCGAACATATTCGCCTGACTGCTAAACTGAACTACTGGCCCTGTGGGATAACTCATGCTGTAAACTTATACTCGACTGGAGCATTTCTATGACACTCTTTGTATAGAGTTCTAATGGCTGTAGAGAGAAATCAAATCTTTGCCTATTCTGAGTAGGAGATCGCTACTTGGCTGGGATTCGTGTATTATGAGGCAAAGGCCTATGAAACATCATCTAAGATAAAGTAACTAAACCTTATGCATTGCAACTGAGACTACTGAAAAGGTTCACATGGTGTTAAGAATGAATGCATAAATATACTAAATGATCTGATTAACTGAATAATAGATAGATGAATGTTTGGCCTATAAGACTAAACTTTACTTCGAATAACTAGCCTAAGACTATAGAGTATTATGCAAAGGAGGTAAGGACTGACTGAGTGACATAAGCTAACTGGGCATAGATTTATGCAAATTGTATTACTTGAAATTGCAAGACCAAGCATATGACATAATTCAGAAACATTCTGTAACTAAGTTACTGAAATACTAATAACTGAGTAACTGATGGACATATGCTATAGTCGGGTAATACTGAAAGTTTACTGAGTTTTTGATCTGGCTGGACTAGGATTTGGATTGAGATTGTAGTTAAGATGGTAATTGAGACGTAACCATAACTAAAACTATAACTGGGAATGAATGTTAGTTTTCTAAAAACTGAGGTTTTAACTGATACGGACGTACTGAGTTCTGATGGTTAAATAACTGATAGTTGAAAGCTATGGTTCAGTAGGACTATCTGAGTTCTTTACTGGATACTGACTACTGAATGATGCTGTAATTGAGGACATAGGGATGAAACATCAACATCACAGATTCATCGAGGTATCTAAACTGATAGTATAAGTTACATAATCTTAATTTTTGCTGATCACTAGGAGTGGAGCATGAGTCATTTGTGTTGAACATACTATAAGATAGGATATGAGTGCATGAGTCATGAGCTATATGACCTGAGTCTGATGCTTATGTACTGATGGAATATGATTCATAACATTGAGTAAGCCAAAACTCCTCATACTAGAAACTTAAAACACACACTATTTTATGGAAAGCGCGTGAATATATGTTGGGTGCATGGAATTATGACATGAACCATGCATAAGTATCATGATAGTTGAAGTATTAAACTTTCCATTGAGATAGGAATGGGGTGGGAATCATCTTCCCTTACTAATTTTGTACACATACTAGTATTACTACTAGAACCTGAAGGCCTGTCTTTTGAGATATCATTATCGGACAGCTTCCATATACTCATCGGGCTATGATCGTTTTACCCACTAGGGTAGAGACAGAAAAGGTCTTATTAAAATCTAATCTGACCTTAAAGTGTGTTAGTATGTCCAGAGTTACAAAAGAAAAAAATCCTTTAATCTCAAGAAGTGTGAACATGTAAATAAGGGATCTGTAATATACTACTGGCTTCTTCAAGAGGACTTTCCTGATTTTGTCGGGACTAAATTGCATAGAGTTTGTTTGGGTATTGCCCACTGGTGGCACTGGAAATTGATTCCTGCTTATTCGGGCGACCAGACTGAGTTGAACAACAATCGTATTGACTTTATAGACTGGGTTTAGGACAGTCTCATACCTTGTAACCTGTCTTGCCACATCCAAAACACACATTATTGTTGGCTCTACACACATCCTTATGATACTTTCCATATTCTTTGCAAAGCGGATGAGTGTGAATAATGCTTGCACTATTATGAGATTTGGAGCCTGGCACCCTATCTTTTTTACCATTTCTGAACTTAGGAACTGAAGCACTAGATGAGCAAGGAGCTGTAACAAAAAACTTCTAGCTATGCTGAGAATGGTTACCACCTTGCAACCCTGGCTGAGAAAAACTATAACTACCTATTCTAGCTCTCTTATTCTCCCTCTCCTTCTTTTTAAGTTTCTACTCTTTAATCTGTTGAACATATACTATTAGTCTAGATATGTCCATTTCCTTAATCAACATCGCAGTCCTACACTCCTTAACCACTCTATCTGAAACCCCATACACAAACTTGCTCATTCTGGATCTACTATCGGCTACTACATGGGAAGCATACCTGGGTAACTGGGTGAACTTGAGGGAGTATTCTTTTACACTCATGCTACCTTGTCTGAGATTGATGAACTCTAACACTTTAGCTTATTTATTCTCTAGGGGAAAGAATCTATCTAAGAAGGCCATAGCAAACTCTTCCCATTCTATGGGCTCTGCATCTATACCCCTGTTCACCTTCCACTATTTAAACCATAAATGGGCTACATCTTGTAGCTGATAAGCGACTTACTCTGCACTCTCAGTGAAAGTCACTCCCATGATGTCTAAGACTTTCTGAACCTGGTCGACGAATTCCTGTGGATCCTCTTTGGACTTAGAACTTGAGAATAAGGGAGGATTCATTCAGGTGAAGTCCCAAATCCTGGCTGCAACTGAATTGGCCACTGCTTAGCTGGAACAGGAGTTGGCTGTTAATTTTGAGTTGTGACTGAATTGACTATTGTTGTAAATATAGTCCTGAATTCTTCATTAGAAACATGTTTGTCCAGGGGATTTGCCTGAACGGGCTGAGATGCTGACTGATTATCGATTCTCCTTTTGCTAGCCTCTTTGGAAGGGATATTCTGTAAGTGAGAGAAATAAGCAGATGAGACTGATAAAATAATTGAGGATTATGCTCGCTAGCATGACATGAATACTGAAAAAAGGGAAATTGTTCCTAAAATATCTCATAGCCTCCTTCACATAAGTGTGGTGCACAACATACCCATGCACAATACTCTACTTGATCCAGCTTTTCAGACTTCCTAGGACGCTGTTGAACCTTAGGCTTTGATACCAAATTTGTAATGCCCCGATTCTGGTACTCAAAACATTACATGGTGCTTATAACCCTGAAGCACCAGAAGCTAACCCATAACTGATATCTGTAACTAAGCACTAAGTAATATACAGTAAATATGCAAAATATAAGTTGTAAGGCCATAAGGTTTAAAATTGAACTAATACTGAATGTAAAACAATATCTGTAATGGGGTATAAAAATAGCCAAAACTTAAATAAATTGTCTAAAATATGTTGTAGTTTGAAAGCCTCTAAATTGTGTTAAATCTGTGGAGTTGATGGGAAATATCTCCAACTAACTTTGAACTACTGAAATATTAAAGTTAATAAAATAATCATGCTATCCTGAAATGATGAGGACTCACTGCTAGTCTGGCTGCTAAATATCTGATCTACTAAGGATGCTCGGGAGCTTGTGTTGCTAAACCTATGGTATAAAACACCAAAGCACAAATGCATCAGTACGCTAAAAGTACTGGTGTACAGGTAAGGTAGGCTAGATGCAAAGGGTTCATATCTAAGAACAAGACTAACTAGAGGCATACATGAATACGTAACTATAACTGAGGTCGTGATAGGATTGAATACTAAGTTCTAACTACTAAGTCTACTGACCACATGGATTTATTGATATCTGAGCTTACCCGTAACTAATAATTGAAAGACTATTTCTGATAGTACTGATTATAAATAACTGATCTATGTGTTATGCAAAGCTTGATGATTGTATCTGATAGTCCTAAAATCTGATCGAAATAATGGAGTTTCGTACTGAGTTGAGTGACTGTGTCTGATAGTCCTAATTTCTATAGAACTGGACTAAGTTCTATTATGAAGAATGATAATACTCAAACTACACCTCTCTAATGAGAATGTAAGCGATCGTTGTCAATATATAACCAACTAGGTTGGGGTTGAATCTCATAGGGAATATGGTGTGAACTTAAGTCGTTTGCGAGTTAATCAACTAATAGTTAGATATTTCCTGAAATGGGGGGTTTTGAGTTTAACAAATAATTTTTGGTCACTTTAGCTTCAGTGTTTGTAATCAAGAATTTAAGGAAAACCAAAATTATGCTGACTATGGGTTTTGGTACTTGACAGATGCTAATAGTGATTCAAGATACTCATAGTAAATAGGACAACAGGTTATCTTTATCGAAGTTATACCTAAATGTCTCTCAATCTACTTAAGTATTTAATTACCTAATACTCTAGGACTTAGGGGTTTTATATTCATTGACCAGACTTTACCTTAGGTTAATCAACCTTGTTACAACGTCAATTATTAAATGGAAGTTTTTAGTGCTTCCAAGTCCCTGTCAATAATTCACTTCCTACTGTATTTGATTTCTTATCTCAAGCAAATAAAAGTAGGTGCTATCTATTATTTGCAACAAATAGACAATGATTAAAATCTTGGAATTATCAAGGAGTCCTATTAACTATTGAATCCTACACACTTAGCATCTTGCCAAAACTTAACCCATAGATCCCATAATTCGGGTTAGAGAGGTTTAGCCACTCATGATGTAATGATTGAAAAAACTAGATGAATTCATAATTTGAAAGATAAACTTACCACAAGATGAATAATAACTAGTGATTCTCAGATTAGATCACAATAGGAATCCCCAAAGTATTGATGGAAATGTTTTCAAAGTTAATTATTTTGCTAGCCAAGAAACTAGAGAGAAAAGTAACAAAATACGTGTCTCAAAAAGATATTCGAAACTCTTAGAAAACCCTAAACAATGATTTAATTAGTTCACCCTAATTATGGAAACAAAATATAGAGTGAAGTACTTTCTTGGACAGGTGACGCCATTCATGATGTCCTATCAGGAGGCTGACAACTTTTCACAAATGTCGTCAGCTCCTCTTTGATTTTGACATTCACTTCCTTAGGCTGATGATGAACTGTGATGGCCTATTAGATCTTTCATGACTTATCATGAATGACATCACTTATCTACCTCAGCTTCTATGTTCTACCTTAGGCTCACGATAATTTTGACGACTTATCGACTCCTTGACGGCTTATCACAAAATGTCGTCAAAACTTTCAGCAGAGGTCCATGCTCTGTCTAAGGCTGACGATGAAGCTGATAACTTATCAAAGGGCTGACAACTTATCAGGAATGTCGTCATCCACACTTCTCTTCTTTTAGCTTCAGATTTCAACTCTTTTTCTTCCATCCTTGTTGGTTCTCTAGCATCTTAGCTTCTACTACAAAATCAAAGATAAAACACTCAAAAATGATAAAAGTTTCTTAAGACTTTGCAATTATTCTCAATTAAAAGACTCAAATATGTTAGCATCAGCTCACATATCAGCAGCCTCAACTTAAAACAACTGCTAGTCCTCAATCAACTCAAACTCAACTAAGAGAATACAAAGTACATTTGACAGTCAATTATCTATATCCTCTCAAACATCTTCACCATCTCCAAGGTCAGTCAATTCAAGAACAACTGTGTATATTATTGAAGAACACCAATCCAACACACAGGAATCAATCTATGGCACCAACTCAGCAACACAACCATACATACATCAAGTTTACACTATCCAAATAAGTCAGTAACTAGCGATGTAACAAGTATGCCCTCACTACAAATAAATCCCTATTTTCTCAGATCAGGCATCACATGTACAACCATGGGGACAATCACAAGACACTTACTCTCAGAATGAAGTTCCAATCAATGTATGCCGAATACCATGGGCTTGCCCTTATTTTCATAACCCAGATCGTCAAATAGGTCAGCTAGAATCACTATATGTCTTCTCTTTGTCTTGTAAAGGAGGCTAGGGGCTGGTCTGATACTCGATGATATTTAAAGTGACTAAGCCTCCTTGACACTACACCACTTTTTGGGGTTTCACTCATTAGCTTTTTTCTATTCTTCTCTTTTCTTGATCATATTAATTAAGGATGGGTGCGGTCTTTTCTACAATCACTTTTTCTTTTTCACAAATTTTATTTTTCTTGCTCTTTTTTACCAAACCCAACTTTTTATTCTTTTCTTTTACTCTATATTTTTTCCTAATCATTTCAAATCATGCGCCCCTATAATGTTCACCCTCAACTTAGGCTATTTTCCTAAGTCAAGGTGCACAGTTTCCAAGGAAGACCAGGGCCAAAACAGGTTCATTATGATATAAATTGGAAGGTGATAGGTGTCATAAGAAATAGGCTAATCAAGCTTAAAGTAGGGATCAAGGGATATTCTACATACAGGGAAGGTCATTTAGGCTAATAGTGGGCAAATATCAAAATGGCCTATGATCCTTTCCTACCCCCATCCTTTAACCTAGGTAATACTAATCGGGTAAGTTTTAGATTCAACATACAATGGGAACTGAGTAAGATCTCACACACACATGGCACACAAGTCTATCACAAGATACTACTCGTTTAGTTCATACAGCTGTAGCACTAATTATTTCATCACTAGAACTAATGCCATACAAAGATGCACAGTGGTCACACTTAGATGGAATTTGCACAAGTAAATACTCAGTCTATTAGAGAGGTGCTCAAAAATTACAAAAAACAAGTTAACTACCTCAAGTACTAGTATTTTTCCTAGTCGACTGCAAAATTCTACAACAACAATTTACCCTACACTGTCTACTTAAAATAAAAGAAAAATTAAACTAAGGATTAGAGAATACCTGCACTAGATCAATCATAAGGATCATGGTTTGCCTCCCATGTAGCGCTTGATTTAACATTGTGGCACAACTTAGGTATCTCGATTACTTCAGAATTCATCAAGATAGAGAGCAGAACTACTTTTCATTGATTCTTTTGGACCAATATAAAGTTTGACTCATTGCCAATTCAAATTAAAGGTAATGCCGTCTTCATTTTCAAGTTCCACTACTCCAGATGAGTAGACTTGACTAATTCTAAATAGGCCTAACCACTTGGATTTAAGTTTACCTAGGAACAGCTTGAGTCTGGAATTGAATAGAAGCACCAAGTCACCCTTTTGGAAGTATCGTTTCTCTATTCTCTAATTATGATACTTTTTCACCGTTTCTTTAAATAGGTCTGCTCGTTCATATGCCCTAAGATGAAATTCATTCATCTCATTTAGTTTTCCCAGTCTCAGCTCTGCTGCCTTCTTCTAACTTAAATTCAACCTTTTGAGTACCCATAAGTCCTTGTGCTCCAACTCTATTGGTAGGTGACATGCTTTTGTATAGACCAGCTGAAACGATGACATGCCAATGGGTGTCTTCAAAGCAGTTCGGTATGCCCATAAGGCATCATTCAGCTTTCTAGACCAGTCTTTCTGACAAGTATTCACCATTTTGGCTAGTATGGCTTTAATCTCGCAATTTGACACCTCCACTTGCCCACAGTCTGTGGGTGATATGGAGTGGCTACTCTATGCTGTTTCACCTCATATTTTGCTAAAGCCGCTCAAAACACTTTGTTGTAAAAATGAGATCCTCCATCACTTATAATAGTGTGTGGTACTCCAAAGCGAGGAAAGATGTTCTTCTTGAGAAAAGAAACAACTCTCTTTCCTTCATTAATAGACAAGGCAACATCTTTGACCCATTTCGAGACATTGTCAACAACAACTAAAATATATTTCATCATATACGAGCTTACAAAAGGACCCATAAAATCCATGCCCCAGACATTAAATAATTCCACTTCAAGCATCTTAGTCAAAGGAATCTCATGTCTTTTGGATATTGACCCCTACCTCTGACATTGGTCATATTTCAGATAAACTCGTAGGTATTCATGAACAATGTTGGCCAATACTAACCGCTCTATAACACCTTCCTATCCATTCAATCACCTGCATGGTGACCTCCAATAGGGGAAGCATGACATACTTCCAATATGCACAATACATTAAATTCTATCACGCATCTCCTTATAATATTGTTAGCATATCGCCAAAAAAGATATGGATCATCCTAGACGTAATGTGTCACATCATGTAGGAATTTATTTCTTTAATGGAAAGAATGTTTTTCTAGAATTGCAAAATCAGCGCACCAAGGCAATTTCTCCACAGCAATTGCCAAGATCTCCTCATTAGAAAATGCATTATTTATCTCCATTTCATCACTAATTTCCTGCTTACCTTCCATTCTAGACAAATGATCCGCAACCTGGTTTTCACACTCTTTCCTATATTTGACTTCAAAGTAAAATTCTTGTAGCAGCAACACCCATCTAATCAGCCTTGGTTTTGCATCATTCTTAGCCATCAAATACCTCAAACTGCATGGTCAGTATGAACCACCACTTTTGTCCCAAACAAATAAGCCCTGAATTTCTCAAAATCATATACTACAGCCAGAAGTTCCTGCTCAGTGACGGTGTATTTCTTTTGCGCTCCATTCAGTGCTTTGCGGACATAATATATTGGATAAAATAGTTTGTCTCTCTTTTTTACCAATACAGCTCCAAGGCCAACACCGCTTGCATCACACATGATCTCAAACGGTTTTGACCAGTCTGATGCAACAATGATAAGGGCCTCAACTAGCTTCTTTTTAAGGCATTCAAATGCCTTCAAAAACTCATCATCAAAGGAAAACTTTACATCTTTCTCTAAAAGTTTGCAAAGTGGATTTGCAACTTTCAAGAAATCTCTTATAAACCTATGGTAAAAACTATCATGCCCTAGGAAACTACATACTCCCTTCATTGAAATGGGAGGTGGTAGTTTCTCAATAACTTCAACGTTGGCTCGATCAACTTCTATTACTTTTTCTAAAATTGTATGCCCAAGAATGATACCCTCCTTTATCGTAAAGTGGAATTTCTCTGAATTATGCACCAAATTAAATTTGACATATCATTGCAAGGCCATACTCAGGTTTGCCAAACATAACTCAAACGAGTCTCCTACCATAGAGAAATCATCCATGAATACCTTTATGGTGTCCTCCACTATATCCGAGAAGAAAGACATCATGCACCATTGAAAAGTAGCGGGTGCATTGCACAGCCCAAACGACATCCTCTTAAATGTAAAGGTTCCATATGGGCACGTGAATGTCATCTTCTCCAGATCTTCAAGAGTAATACAAATCTAATTATATCTAGAATAACTATCTAAGAAGCAGTACCATCCACTTCTGGCCAATCGATAAAGAATTTGGTCCATAAAGGTCATCGGGAAGTGGTCTTTCAAAGTCCATGAATTTAGTTTGTGGTAGTCCATGAAAAATCTCCACCCAATCATAGGCCTAAGTGGAATCAGCTCATTCCTATCATTATCAACCATAGTCATGCCCCCTTTCTTGGGCACGCATTGAATTGGACTTACCCATTTACTATTTGAAATAGGGTAAACCACTCCTATATCCAACTACTTAATAATTTCCTTCTTAAACATCTCTTGCATTGGTGGGTTAAGACAGCGCTGGTGCTCGATAGTCAGAATACAATCTTTCTTAAGTTGTATTTTATGCGTGTAGATGTCAGGAAGAATACCAATAATATCTGTGATAGTCCATCCAATTGCTCTTCTGTACCTCTGAAGTATGAAAATAAGTGCTTCTACCTGTTGCTCACCCAAATCAGCCACAATAATCACAAGTAACATGTTTACATTGCCCAAAAACACGTACCTTAAATGCCCGGGAAGCTCTTTTAATTCCAACACCGGTGGCTCTTCAATGCATGGCTTAGCCGGCGGTGTCGATCGATTCGCAAGATCAAGGTCTAAATTCTTAGGATCATAAGGGTATGATCCCATTCCTAACAAAGCACAAATAGTCTCTTCATATTCCGCAATGCCTTCACAATCAAAACTCATCAAAACTGCGACTAAACGCTCGACAACAAGTTCCTCCTCTATTGACTTCTCCTATTAGTCCTCATAATACACATAAACCACTGAGAACACACTTATTTCTTCATGATTCTTTATTTACTTGCGCACATCAAATTGTACTACCTCATCATTCATCCTGAATAAGAGCTCATTCTCTCTCAAATCAATCAACACACTTCCAATTGTGAGGAAAGTCAACCAAAAATTATAGGCACCTCAAAGTCCACCTCGCAGTCTAGAATCACAAAACTTATAAGGAATATGAAGCTAGCTACCTTCACCAATACATCATACAAAATACCAACAGGTCATTTTACCGGCCTATCTGCAATCACGAGTCACATGTTGGTGGTTGTGGGATTTCCCAGGCCCAACTTTCTATATACAGCCAGTGACATCAAATTAATGCTTGCTCCCAGATCATATAATGCCTTAGTAAATTCCATAGATCCAATCGTACAGGGAATAGTGAATGCTCCTAGATTCGACTTCTTCTACACCAAAGTCCATGTAGAGATAGCACTATAATGGAGGAGATTATCCTCCAGATCATATATCACCTCTCTTTTCTTAGTCTTAAGGTCCTTCATGAACTTCATATATCCTGGCATTTACTCGAATTCCTCAACAAATGGCATATTCACCATTAATTATTTGAGCATTGCTTTGAAATTGATGAAGTTTGCAACATTAACTTTTTTCTTTAATCGTTAAGGAAAATGAGGTGGTGGTCTTGGGAGATTTTTTACCGCTACCTCCTTCCACATCTCTTTTTGTTTTTCTAGAGGACCATCAGAAGCATCCAAATTCTCAAACTCCACTGCACATTCTTCTTTGGGTTAATCCTCTGCCTCAGCCATATCTTTAACCAAAATTTTGTCCACAGAAGGGCCAGGTAATAAATTACCACTCCTAGTGGTGATTTCCATACATGACCCATTATTCCACAGATTCTGGGCCATATCACTTGGTAATATTCCACTCTTCTTATGGTTAAATACTATGGAGAGTTGGCTTATCTGCTGCTCCAACTGTTTAAATACGGTGGAGTGTGAGTTTACCAACTAACTAATAGATAACAGATCGGTCTTCATGGTAATCACACCAGAGTTGGTAGCCTCCACTTCCTTCAGTAACTTAGCCATTATGTCATCCATGGACATCTTTTCAGAACTTATTGTAGAAGCCTCATGATTTCTAGGAGGGACATAGAGCCTGCTCCTATAATTATTATTCCTCTAATTTCCCTGCTCTCTATCTTTATAACTAGGCTTATTATAATAATTCTGACCTTGATTCCCTTGGCTATGTCCTCGGAACCCCCCTAATTATTAACATAGTTCGCCTCTTCTTCTATATCTGCATCAACTCTATCTTGAGATCCCATAACTTTCACCTTTTCATTTTTTCTTGATAGCAAGTGCTTGGTTAGCAGATCTATCTGTATTTTTAGGTGAGCCATGTCTTGGTCATGCTCTTCATCTCTTCTGTATTGTTCCGCAGTTATGCCCATAGAAACAGTGGGGCTGGCTACCACAGAGTCTCTAGTATTCCATGCCCAACTTTGTTTGGTCATTCTCTCTAGCATCTCTGAAGCCTCTGGGAATGTAAGATCAACAAACAAACCACCAGCAGAATTATCTATAATTGGTGTTGTGATAGAGTTAAGAGCCCTATACAAAGCCTTCATCAAGTATATATCTGTCATATTATGGTTCGGACACTGGGTCATCTTCTTCTGGAATCCTTCCTAGGTTTCATACAAGGCTTCAGTCGAGATCTACCTAAAGTTGCTGATCTCATCCCTCAACTGTACCCTCCTAGAAGGCAAAAAGAACCTTTCTAGGAAAGGTCCTTTCAACTACCTCCAATTGGTTATAGAATCGAGTGTCAGCTCATTAAGCCACAATGTTGCCTCCCCAGATAGAGACAATAGAAACAACCTCAATCAGATAGCATTCTAACCTACTCTTGGGCTATCAAAATATTTATAGATAGTGTCAAAGTTCACCAAATACAAGTTTGGGTCATCCCCAGGAAGTCCTCCAAACAACCTCTTCAGATTGAGGAGTTGAATGATAGTACTCGTAATGTTGAATTTTGCCCCAGGTGCCAACGATGGAGGAATAATTGCACCCGTTGCACCTGCTCAATCCATTCCATCATCATTAGCATTGAGGTCATAGTGGACTAGCTAGTAATCTTGCCTTCCTCAGAATGGACGATTCCTGTTAGCGTTACGTTGTACTAGTGCAACTACTTACTCTGTATGCCTTGGGTTACCAGGATTTAGCAACTCCTTATCTCCCAAATCTTTATCCTTAGGATTTGGATGCCCTGCTAGTTGCCCAACATTCTGCACATTCACCTTAGCTATAGATTAGGCTGCAGTCTGTCAGCCTTTTGCTGGTCTGCTATTTTTCCAATTCGTTGCAATTTCGGATTGAGTAGTACTAATGGTTCTCCAAAACTTCTGGTTCTTGGCATACACTACAAAGATCCTGCAATAAAAAAACATCAAATAAACGTAAGACTAGAAAACTTGACTAACAGTCAATTAGCGCACAGAAACTTCAGTTTACAACCGTATTCCCCAACAATGGTGTAATTTTTTATAACACTCAAACTACACCTCTCTAATGATAATGTAAGCGATCGTTGTCAATTTATAACCCAACTAGGTTGGGGTCAAATCCCATAGGGAATATCATGTGAACTTAAGTCGTTTGGGAGTTAATCAACTGATAGTTGGATGTTTCCTGAAATGGGGGGTTTTGAGTTTAACAAATTATTGTTGGTCACTTTAGCTTCAGTTTTTGTAATCAAGAGTTTACAAAAAATCTGAATTATGTTCACTATGGTTTTTGGTACTTAACAAAATCTAATAGTGATTCAAGATTCTCATAGTAAATATGACAACAGATTATCTTTATCTAAGTTATACCTAAAAGTCTCTCGACCTACTTAAGCATTTAATTACCTAATCTTCTAAGATTTAAGGAATTTATATTCACTGACCAGACTTTACCTCAGGCTAATCAACCTTGTTACAACATCAATTATTAAATGAAAGTTTTTAGTACTTCTAAGTCCCTGTCAATAATTCCCTTCCTACTGTATTTGATTTCTTATCTCAAGAAAATCAAAGCAGGTTCTATTTATTATTTTCAACCAATAGACAATGATTAAAATCTTGGAATTATCAAGGAGTCCTAATACCTTTTGATTCTTAGACACTAAGCATCTTACCAAAACTTTACCTATAGATCCCATAATTTGGGTTCGAGGGGTTTAGCCACTCATGATGTAATGATTGGAACAACTAGATGAATTCATAATTTTAAAAATAAACTTACCACAAGATGAATAATAACTAGTGATTCTCAGATTAGATCACAATAGGAATCCCTAGTATGTATGGAAATCTCTTTAAAGTTAATTGTTTTTCAAGCCAAGAAACTAGAGAGAAAATTAACAAAATACGTGTCTCCAAAAGATGTTTGGAACTCTTAGAAAACTCTAAACAATGCTTCAAATAGTTCACCCTAATTATGGAAACAAAATCATAGACTGCAGTAATTTCTTGAACAGATGACGCCATTCGTGATGCCTTATCAAGAGGCTGACGACTTATCACAAATGTAGTAAGCTCCTATTTGATTTTGACATTCGCTGCCTTAGGATGACGATGAACTATTATGGCCTATCATACCTTTGATGGCTTATCACGAATGTCATCACTTATCTACCTCAGCTCCCATGTTCTTCCTTAGACTGATGATAATTTTGATGACTTAGCAACTCCTTGACGGCTTATCATGAAATATCGTCACAACTTTCAACTGAGGTCCATTCTCTGTCTAAGGCTAACAATGAAGTTAATAACTTATCACAGGGCTGGCTACTTATCAAGAATATCGTCAGCCATACTACTTTTCTTTTTGCTTTAGATTTCAACTCTTTTGCTTCCATCCTAGTTGGTTCTCTAGCATCTTAGCTTCTACTGCAAAATCAAAGATAAAACACTCAAAAATAATAAAAGTTGCTTAAGACTTTGCTATTATTCTCAGTTAAAAGCCTCATATGTGTTAGCATTAGCTCACACATCAAAGACTGAATCTACAATTGAAACTATGTGAGGTAATAATCTAACAGACATGCCATAAATCTGAACAAGTGGGGTCGAACCTATAACCCCAACTGGAAGGGTTTTAGTACCATGCCGTGGGTAATGACAAGTTGTGAGTAAACCCTTTCTAAAAGGGAGCTCTTTCACTAACCCCTCCTGTAAGGAAAAACTCAATTGAGATGTATAGTCCCTAGACTCGTAGGGCTACATCTCAACTTACGATGGCTACGTAATTCTGGAATGCAGAGATTGCTACTAAGGATCATACCATCTATGGCTGACAGTGTTTGTCCTCATCCCTAGGTTCACTCGATGGTGAATCCTACACCCAATTGAATAGACACAGAACTGATTTCCTAGTTCATACTACGCTGGACTAATCTGTTACTGTTTTTACTAATTAAGTATATTGAACTGATTTCACTGAATTTCTGTTGAATAATGAAATACTACTAAATTCTGTTAATTGATAGAATGCTACTGAGTTCTGCTAGCTGACTGAGTTAACTAAGGTCTGAACTGGATACTACTGAGACATGATGACTGACTGACATCACTGAGATTCCTGAGATTACTGAGATTAATAAATGGGACTGGACTGATACTGAGTTTACTGAGTTTTCCTGAGTCACAAGACTGACTGAATTCTACTGATCATGGCTTGACTGAGAGTATCATGAAAACATGAAATTAGCTTTTGGCACAGCTAAATTGTCAGGTATTTAATATCCCCAGGACTGGATAGCATAAAAGTAAATCATGGCACAAGCTTGAAAGCACAACAATGGCTACATATATCCATAATTCATTGACTAAGACATTTCATCAAACACTTTACATGCACTAACTTGAACATGAATGGGGATTTCATAATAACATGCTATGAAGGCACTATTTTCTTCGCATAGGCATTTTATCAAACACAAGGGGAGCATACTTTGGTTATGCAATAATCAATAAATCAAATTATCATGGCTACATAATTCAACTTGCAAATGGAAGCTTTTCTCATGAATATTATGCAAAACATCACATACTAGGATAAATCATTAGAACATGTAATTTGAAATATGAATCGAAACCCAACAACAACATGAACATGAATTTCAATTCAAGTAAATAATGAACATTCATAAATACTAAATCTTTAGTTTTTGAAAAGAGATTCTTGAGATTCATGGGTTAAAGGGACCCATGAATCAACACTTGACATACCTAGAAAAATAAATTCTTTGATTTCTTGAGCTAGGATTTTTGCCTCTTGAGGGAGAATTATTTTATTCTTGAGAAAAAGTGAGGAAAAGTGGTATAATAGGGTTTTTAGGGCATAATTTCATTTTTAAAGGTTGATCTGGGTCATGGAAAAAGTCCCAATTACCCTTAGAAATTTTTTATTTTGCATCACTAAAAACCCTATTTGGGCACTTGGTACAATGCGGCGCTATCACATCGTGCCACTGGAAATCGCCAACTAGAAATTGAGATGTTGGTATGACATGGTGTAATCGTGTTGCAATATGGATTGGACCTGGAATCTTATTGCAATGCGGTGGTATCGCACTGAGACACTGGAAATTGACAACTCTGGATTTGAGCCTTAGCGCGATGCGCCATAATCGCAGAGGCCCACAAAATTTTGACAATTACTATTTTGGCATGCTCTGCGATGCGTTGATGGCTCCGGTGGCACACTATCTTACTAAAATGGCTCTAACTCTTCGCCCAGGTGTCAGATTTGGGAGAATTTGATATTGATGGAAAACTTATTCAATTTCCCATGTATAAAAGTGGATACATCTTTTAAAGTAAGTCTTTAACATTTTTTGGATGATTTTAAGCTAGGTAGAAGTACGGTGTATTACAAGAAACCATACAATATGGAGGGATAGAAATAGGCTGAGTATCTGGGATAAGGTCAATACCAAATTCTATTTCCCTATCGGAAGGTAGCCCTAGCAAATCTTCGGGAAAGATATCAGGAAATTCACTGACTACACTGACTGACTGAACTGTCGGAGTCTCAGATGTAGTGTCTTTAACTCGAATAAGATAATAGATACAACCTTTGGAAATCAACTTTCTAGCCTTTAGATAAGATATGAAATGACTCCCGAGAGATACTAAATGACCTGACCACTAAAAGAGTAGCTCATCTAGAAACTAAAAATTCACCACCCGGGTGCAATAATCTATAAATGCATAACATGAATGGAGCCAATCCATAAAAAGAATAAGATCAAAGTCAACCATATCTAACTCTATAGGTCTTCTAATATGAATTTATGAAGGACATTGATAGGAAACTTTTCATAAATCTGCTTGGCAATAACTGACTCACCTACTGGGTAGAAACCAAGAAAGGCTCAGGGATATTTTCAGAACTTATTTTAAAATTTGTTGCAACTAATGGGGTCACATAAGAGAAACCTGACCCAGGGTCTAGCAATAAATAAACATCAAGATGAAAGACACGAAGCATACCAGTAACAACATCTGGTGAATCTTCCTGCTCCCGGTGAGATGGTAAAGTGTAGAACCTATTCTGGCACTGACTGCCACCGGTACTAGATGATGCGCCCTACAGAGGGGTAGGGTGGCCTAGATGGGCTAGAGCACTATTATCATGAGTTTAAAGATGAACATCTCTATTTCCTTGTCTTGTATGCGGGTACTCTTTAACCTTGTGACCCATCTAGACACAACCATAACAACCTTTTTAACCCCACAAACCGTCACCCGAATGGGTCTTACCATACTTAGCACATATTCTGAGATCTGGACATAGAAGACTTACCCCATTGTTCCTACCTATTTCTCAGTGCAGGAGCACTGGCTGAACAAGGTTCGAGCATAAATGAATGAATATAAAATTGCAAATGATTCCCTCCTTGAGATCTAGCCTAGCTGTACTCATACTGCCTTGTTCTAGCCTTCCTATTTACTCTCTCTGCCTCAATCTGCTAAGCATGCATCATCAATCTAGAAAGATCCATGTATCTAATGAGCATAGAAGTCCTATACCCCTTAACTACCAACCAAGATACACCAATCACAAACTTACTCATGCTTGATCTAAGGTCAGCTATCTGAGCAGGGGCATACTTAGACAATAGGTTGAACTTGAGGCAATACTCTTTCACTATCATTGAGTCCAGCCTAAGGTTGATGAAATCTTCTATCTTAGCTTTCCTCATCTCACATGGGAACAACTTGTGTAATAACACATCCTAAAATATCTGCCAAGTCATGGGAGCTGCATTCTCCCCTCTACTTTTCTTCCACATCACTACTCAATCATATGCAACATCCTTCATCCTATAGGATGCCAATTCTACACCCTTCTCTTTAGAAACATACCTAATACGGGAGATCTTCTTCACCTCATCTAGAAATAATTGTGGGTCCTTACCTTCTTTTAACCTAATGAATTTTGGCAGGTTCATTCTCATACAATTTTGAATTCTGGCTATGGTAAAGTCCCCAACTTGGTGAAATGGGACTGCAGCCTGACGGTTTCCCTGAATATTAGTTGTCATAGCTTATGATAGTGCCTGAAAGACAGCCCAAAACTCTACATATGCAACATTCTCATTCAAAGGATCTTTAGGCTGAGGTGGCTGGTTATCATTCTTGCTATGTTAGGTCAATGAGGAGGCATTTTATATCAGGTGAAATCAAAAGTTAGAAGCAGATAGAGACACTGAATGGATGATAGATCATGAAAGAAGAGATCATTTCCTAAAACACTCCATAGTCTCTTACTCATACATATGGCACGCTTCATACCGATGATCAAGACTCTATGTAATATGGCTTGTCTGACTTACCAGGACTCACTAAACCTTAGGCTATGATGCAAAGTTTGTAATGCCCTGAAATCTGGTTCCTGGGATGCCACACGGTGCTCCGAACTATAATTAGTCTTGAAATAACCCTGGCTGCCTTCTACTAAATCTAAATCTTAAAATAAGGGAAAACGAATATCAAATCATAATAAATTCAAAAAAAGATTCTAAATTTTTGGAGTATATCTGAATATAATAATCTCATCAGTGTGATAAGACAAATCTTAAAATCTAAATACTGCAACTAAAGTTTAAAACTGAATCTAATAGTCCGACTAGCCTTTACTGACTGAATCTAGAGTCACTAGGACAGGCCCCAACTAACTCTAACTATCTAAAATGAATACTGAATCAGCTACTAATAAATTGGAAATATGAATAGCTAAGTCCCCAAACTATAAGGACTCACCAACTGCAGAGATGTAGATGAGATGCTCGAAAATCACTCATGCTGCTTAGACTGAGCATCTGAACATACATTATGAGACAATATAGCACAGAAACATATATGTGGATCAGTACTTTGGGAATGTACTGAGCATATAGGAGTGAATGCAATAAGTAAGCAATATCATCACTATTTATAAAATCATGCATGCTAAAGCTAAATAACTCACAAAGTCTAAAGTAATCTTAAAATTTAAGATCATAAATCAGGAACAATAAATCATAGTGAACCATTACACTTAGTTCTAAAATTTGTATTCTGTTCTTATTCTCAAATTATGAAGGCTAAGTGAAATATGTAAGTATGTATTTGAAAGCTTATGTAAAGCAATATTTTAATCTCAAGAACTTTAAAGATGTAGAAATAATACTTTATCTTAAGGGTCTAGAAATCTAAAAACTTATTCTGCATGGGAGGCTCTTCAAACCGATATAAACCATGTGTACATTCATAGAGTCCAACGTTTCTGCCCCCTCTAAGGAGGAATCCTCATGTTGGGGGGAGGAGTCATACTCTTGATAGGGAGTATAATCTATCTAATTGATCACATATCTGTCATCCACGTAGAAGTGGGAACAATCTAAATTCTACGTTGGCACGTAGTTCTGGGGTATGAAATCGTAGTAACATACCAAACTCAGTGATAAATACTACTCCCACTAAATCTGTTTGCTCATTTGATGGAAATCCACTTTAAAATAGTATAATGGTTTATAATGAAAACCAACAGTATATCTGTTGAGCTAAATATGTAATCTAAATATGTAAGTTAATGTCATAGCTATTCTGAGACCAAAAGGCCAAATCTTTATCAATAATCTGAAAAGGAATATAGTCATAGGGTGTTTATAGACCAACAAATCTTGAAATAACAATATTTAATTAGGGCTTAATGACAAATGCATCAAACTCATGTTAAAACATCATAATGTTCATGCTTAGTAATGTAAACATTTATAAATCAACTTGAAAATCTGTAAATTTCAGCAATATGCATGGAAATATGAACATAATAACGTAATTCAACTTCTAAATCATTAGAAATATCATCAGCTTGTAAATAACAATAATGGGTATAAAATCTAACTCAAATTTCATTGGAAATCATATAATATTCAATAAATTTATTAAAATAAGTTTTTGGCCACAGGGATGAAAGGATTATCCTTGCTGAAAACCCCACATACCTTAATCGATGAACTTAGATGAAAAGCTTGAACCTTGGACTCCTATAATGTCTTTGGATATGATTTCTTAGAGTTCTTGAGTTGGAAATCCTTAATGTTGAATTGCTTTGGGGAATTAATGGAGGAATTGGATTTCTTGGGGACTAAGCTTTGATTATCTAGGGTTTTGTTTTTAGAGTATTTTGGTGAAAAGTGGGTATAATATGCTAATGATGGGTTAAATGATATACTATTCACGACTTGGGACTAGAGAAAAGACCAAAGAGACTCTTTTAAAATTTTACTCAGATTGGGAAAATTCTTGAAATTTTCCTATGGAGCAATGTGCCATTATCGCGGTAACCTACTGGAAACTACCAACTGGGACTTGGAAAATCTCGGCAATGAAGATCTATAGCGGTACGCTTCTGGATAGCCATTTTGGCCACCTCCATGACAAGCCACAATCGCAGAGGCACATTGAAAAGTGAAAATTGTGAAATGGGACATCACTGCGATGTGGTGGAATTACGAAATCTTAGTGGAAATTAAAAATTAGATTTTTAAACAGCTTATATGATGCTCTAGTGACCAAAATCACAATGTTTTACGACTAGAACTTAAAATTGCCACAACTTCTCATCCGGTTATCGGATTAAGGCAAATCTTATATCGTTGGAAAGCTAATTCAATTTCCTAAAAATTAAAGGGTCTAAATCTGGAAAATTCTACATGTATGAAAAGTAATTCTCTCATGAAGCTAACACTTGACATTCTCAACGCTAAATTAAGCTAGGAAAAGTATGGGGTGTTACAACCTTGATCCCCTCACTAGAAACTACATGCCTAAGAAAGGTCACAACACCTAGCCAAAATTCACACTTAAAAAAGTTTGCATATAATTTTTGGTCCTTAAGAGCATATAGCATAATTTAGAGGTTTTTGGTATGATCCTCATCTATTTTGGAGTACACTATGATGTCATCAATAAAGACTATAACAAACAAATTCTGAAACTGCCAAAAAACTTGATTCATAGCATCCAGGAAAGTAATCAGAGAATTACTCAACCCAAAGGACATAAACAAAAACTCAAAATAGCCATACTGTGTTCAGAAAGAAACCTTGGGAATATCAACCTCCCTAATATTCAATTTATGGTAGCCTAAATGGAGATTAATCTTATAGAAACACCAAGCACCCAAAAGTTGATTGAAGAGGCCATAAATTCTAGGAAGAGGGTATTTATTCTTCATTGCAACCTTATTCAACTGTTAATAGTCTATACACATCTGAAAAGACCTATCTTTCTTCCGCACAAAAAGTACTGGCGCACCTCACGGAGAAACACTTCAATTAATGAAACCCTTATCAAGAAGATCCTTTAATTACTCCTTTAGTTCTTTTAGTTTTATTGGAGCCATTTTATATGGAGGAATGGAAATAGGATAGGTATTTAATTGAAGGTCAATCCCAAAATCTATCTCTCTATTAGGAGGAATTCTAGAAAGATCATTGGGAAAGAACTCAGGAAATTTAACAACGACAATGACATATTGCATAGAGGGACTCTCAAAGTAAGAATCCTTAACCCAAACTAGGTGATACGGACACCCATTAGATATCAACTTCTGAGATTTAAGATAGAAAACAAACATCCTCTTTGGCACAAAGCAACTCCATTACCATTCGATCATCGATTGATTAGGGAAATGAAAACTGACCTATTGGGTCCTATAATCTAAAGATGCATAGCATGAATGAATCCAATCACTTCCCAAGATTACATAAACATCCACTATATCAAGTTCCATCAAATACACCAATGTATTCATATGAAGAATGGACACCACACAACCCCTATAGATTTTTCTAGCAATAATAGAATCACCAATCGGAGAAAAAACAAAAAAGGGATCAAAAATATTTTTTGGACCAAAACCAAAATTTACAACCACATACGTGGTTACATAACAAATCTTAGAACCCAGATCAAGCAAACAGTAAGCATCATAGGAAAAGAGTTATAACATATGAGTGACAACATCTAGGGATGGCTCATATTCCAAATGAGTAACAAGAGAATAGAGATAATTTTGTACTATTTCGGTACCTGAAGTGGCTCCATTAGGTGTAGGAGCCAAAAAAGTTGCGATCAGAACCTTATTTACTCTAGTGCCAACTTTATCTATGGGATAAATCCTCTACAAATGACCAGGATGACCAAATTAAAACACAAGTTCCTCCCCTACCCATAATAACCATAGTAAAGTTATCTGCAAAAATGGTAAGAAGGGTAAGGTTGGCAAAAATGCAATAGCGGCGTTCCACACTACCATGTTGATTTCATTATGTTTTTATTTTTTTCACTTGGGGTGAGGGGATTTTTTGTCCTTATTATTGAAATAGGTTACATAGATTTCCTTAAATTGATGAAATCTTGGCTTGATAATGGAAACTAACCTCAACCCACTATACAATCTTGGCTTTAAATGTGAATATTCATATACTTTAACTTATACTTTGAAATGAATGCATTGCTTAAAGGATAAATATATAACAATGGTTTTGGAATGCACTAGGTGGACATGGACTTGGATTTTTAATGAAACCTTGTAGTTCAATAGTTAAATGGACTTGTTTGACATAATTGAATTAGATTGTAAGCATATTTGCTATGATGATACCATATTGGTAAATGCCTTAATAAAGACTCCTTGGCTTATGATTAAGTTTATGTGCAAACTATTTTAGTTTGGGCTTAAAAGAAATTGTAAAGCACACTGTCAAGGTGTAGTCCCTAGGGACCAACACCGAAAACCACATTTTCCAATGTTGGGGGTATATGTGACAATGTGTCGATATAAATATTATATTTTGGATGGATATCAATTTGCTATTTTTATTCTTTTCTCAGTACATGTGGCTAACAAGTATTGAGCTCTTACGATGGGGGAACGAACACATATAGCCTATGGGTGATTCTAGAACGGAGCATGCTACATAGTATAGGATAATTGTTTAAACTGTTATGTAAATGGACCCTTTTCCCTATCTTGACATATTATATATGTATATACAAATGTTGTGCATGTGGTTTGACTATTTTTTTATAAATACATTATTTTATCCCTTTCCCTTGAGTTACAAGCCAGTGCTCGCCCCAATGATCATCCCCAGATGCTATATTATATCATGATGTATATTTGGAGGACTTTTTTATTGCTCTTTTACAATGTTAGATGGTTCAATACGTCTTCAAGTCTGCTATGGAATGGTGAGCCTCCTTTTTCTAAAAGGCCCAGCCATTTCGTTTGCTTCATTAAGGTCTTAGTATGTATTTTTGGATTCTCATTTTCATAGTTGGGGGCGTGTACCAACATATTTGGTATTACTAGTTTAGAGGCTTTGATGAAAATTTTTGGGGATGACATGGATTTCATGATTTGACTCTTGTCTTTCTTTAATTCATATATCTTTTATAGATTTGTTTGGCTTCTACTGTTTACATTTATATGCTCCTGAGGTAAGGCTAAGGGTGTTGTCTTCGACCCATGGTGGGATTGAGATTACCCATCATGTACAGGCCTGAGTTCGGGTTTGGGTCGTGAAATTTTTATCTAACTTACCTGTCTATACTTCTGTTGGGCAGGGAGATGTCCCTAATGAACATTATGCTATGGTTCCTATTTTTTGAGATATAGAAATTATTTTTTATTTTCTCTTGTGTTTTTTTACCATATAAATCTCTCTTGTTATTACTTTAGGTAAGTGAATCACAAAGTTAACAAACAATACAAGGCCCCATTCTTTTAGGTGAACTAGTTTTGGATACATTTGTTGCACGTGTGTATCACATTAAGAAAATAAAAATTATATATTTAATTTAAAGGTAAAAAAATCAACTGCCAATTTACAATGACATTTTCCATTATTTAAAAATAAAAATTAAAAAACTATTTTAGTTATTCCACAATGAAACAATTTATCCGTGTTTCATACAAATCAAGCTTGTACGAGTTGACTCTAAAAATTAAAATTGGTCTAACATTATACATAAAACATCGACATATCCATGACCCTAAAAAAAATTACAATAATTGAGAATTTTATACAGGTGATAAGTGGATAGAATAGCAAGTGTACAATCATTATAAACAATTTTAAGATACAACTACGTAAACTTAACTTTGCATGAGTCGAGATTTTTAATTTAAAACCTTTTCATCTCTATGAGGTACGGGTAAGATCTATGTCTACTTTTCTCTCTCATTTACCCATGATAACATAAATAGTATGAAATTTTTAAAAAATACTATCTCAACCTCATACACAAAACTTCCGAAAAGGTAATAATGAGATAAATATCTACTAGGAGTATTTCTCAGATCTACTCAATATATTTTTGAACTTTTGTGGATGACCTCTTCATCTGTTTTTCTTTAGAAATTTCTTAAACAAAGTATAAATTTAATCTACTGCATACCCTTTTTATTACTTCTCTGACTCTTTTCTCTCTTTCAAGCTCTTTCACTGCTTTTGTGAATGAAGATTTTTTATGCAATAAAACTTTACCAATTTTTTTCCATGATTTCAATTCTTATCCTTTTGTTTAACTCAACCTTAAGTTCATTTTCAATGGATTCATTTATTGCCTCAGATGCATGTTTCTTTTTATTTTTCCATGCTTCTTTGTCTTCAGCCTAGTATTTAAGGAGATAATTTGATCTGCGTGATGGTCTTGAATAAGATGATTCACCTACAGGAGAGCCTTTTCTAGATCAGTCTGTGATTCTATAACACCCTGAATTTTGTTCCCTGAAAAATATCTGAGTTTTCTTACTCAATACCCAGCTTACGACTATCCCTACGAGTCGTAAGGTATCTATACGGGTCATAGGACACTAGTTATAGGGTGACAAGTGAAGATCCCCTTTGCTTTTGTATTGGCTATGAGTGGTACCTAATGATTCGTATGGATTCTTTATAGTGGTAGTGTGCCTTCGGTAATGAAACTAGTGTGATGGCCTAAGTTTCTACTCAGGGTGTCATTAGGTCCCTACAAGTCATATTGTCGGGACACGAGTAATAGTGTACGAAGCATAAGGTAACCAATGAAGGGTACCTGAGCTGCTGCCTTGACTACGACTTATGGTGATGTATCATAGTGAGTCCTTATGAGTCATATAGTAACCCGCAGTCACAAGAGATAATTTTTTAACTTTTTAACTAAGGGAACATTGGACATTTCCCATATTTAGCAATCATGACCCATAACTTAAAAAACCTTTAGGGTATCATTAAGACTCTAAAATAAATCAAAATAGGTTCTCAAACTCTCTTAAATCCAAGGTCAAGAACACTAAGTGTTTCTAAGAAGTTGGCAATTAGGGCTCGCAAAGGTGATTTTTCTCCATAGTTATGATACTTTCGGCATGTAACTCTTCCCTAAATCTTACTTTTATGAAAATATTCTATTTAAAATGGTTTAATTATGGTTTAATTGTATGAATATGTAGATGGGTTTTGACATGGGTTGAGGGTTCTTGAATGAAGATTCTTGAATTGTTTTCCCATGGTTTTCATGAGTTGTTCTTGCTCTAAATTGATTTTTTTGAACTAATGGGGTGCATAGGTGTGAGAATTGGAATGAGGTTTGAGGTAATGCCCTAATTTGAAGTTTTAAAATTGGAAATTATTTTTGAACAATTGTACTTTTAACGCCATGAAAATCCGTCCCAAGACACACATGGTGCTTAGAACCACTAGTGATCCCAAGCTAACCCTTCTACTGGTATAACTCATAAACAACTGAATGATATGTATAAAAGGACTGAGTTTACTTCATAGAAACATAATAATGATTGAATCTGGGAAAAATACAATGTCAATACAACTTTTACGTTCTAATAAAGTCTGAAAGAGGGACTAAAAATACATAATAAACTCTGACTAACATTTGTGAAGCCTGTACTATACTGACTACAGATAGCTAGGATGCAACTCCAACTATCACTAAACAATACATATGAATAATTCAATGAAGTACATCAATAACATCTAACTAAAGTCCTGGAAGTAAGAGGACTCCTCATCTGCTGGCTGGAATTTGCAAACTGTCTGAATATAGTATACGTGCTACAACTGAGATGATACCAACATTATGAGACAATGTAGCACATAGACATATATGTGGATCACTACATTGAGAATGTACTGAGTACAAGGGGGTGAAATGCATAAGTAAAACATTATCTCATCATCATAATTTGTAATGCAATGCATGCTAAATATAAATGACTCAGATAAGTTGGAATATCTGAAATATTGAAATATATAGCTATAAGAGACAAAGCATACTTTATAAATCTTGTGAGCCCTAACATTTAATTCTAAAACTGTACTTGTATTCTCCTTTTAAATCATACTAAGTTTAGGAAGGAATCACTCTTAATCTACAATCTGAAAGATGAAAATTGTGGCTAATATCTTTCTGTAGAGCATAATCTGAGTAAAAAATTATGAGCCTTAACACTTAGCTTTCTAAAAGCTTTTCTGTAAATCTTTTTCTGAAAGTCTTTACTATTAGGGGAAAACACTTTATCTGAAGGGAAAATTCTTTTATCTTAAGGCTTCAAATCAATAAACTATTTTAAGAGTAGGGGACTTATTTTGGAAGGTTCTTCTAACCGACATACACCATGTGATCATCCATGGAGTCCCAAGCCTGGCCCCTGTTAGGTAGGGCGGTTCTACCCTTTCTATCAGAATTAAACTTCTTTCTTAAGTGATCACAGTATGAGTCATCCACATAGAAGTTGGAATAATCTGAATCCTACGGTTGTACATAGTTCTAGGGTATGAAACCTTGGATCATACCCAACTTGGTGCTAAATACTACTCCCATTCTTATGCTCAAAATCTTAATTAATCCCCTTCAAACTTAGCACAAGGGTTTACAAGAAAACTAATTATGCTTTTCTTTCTTTTAATTTCAAGTAATATGAACAAAGTGGATTCTTTATCTTAGCTTAGGACCAAAAGGCCAAATCTTTATCAAATTTTGAGAATAATCTTATCTGAGAGTTCTCATAGCACAAATCATCTTAAAATAGCAAATCTTAATTAGGGCGTAGTGACCCATGCATAAATCTCATGTTAAAACATCTTAAGATTCATGCTTGATAATGTAAACATTCATAAATCAACTAAAAATTTGGAAATTTCAACAATATGCATAGAAATATAAATATAATCAAGTGATTCAACTTCTAAATCATGGGAAATTTCATAATCTTGCAAATAATGATTATGGGCATAAACCCTACCTTGAATTTGATAGAATATCATACAAATTGTAGTAAATTTGTAATTAAAATAAAGTTTTTGGCACAAGGATGAAAGAATTATCCTTGTTCAAACCCCACATACATTGGTAGATGATTAGATGAAGAATTTTAAGTTATTCACTCCTAATTGAGTTCTTGAAGATAATATCTTGACTATATTGTCTTGGGAATCTTCAATATAAATCTTTCTTGGAGAATCTATGGTAGAAGTTTATTTCTTGGAGAAGAAGCTTTTGTTTTCTAGGGTTTTTCTTTTGAAGAGAATGATGAATAATTAGCAAAATTACTTTGAAATAGGATTAATCTCATGTTTAAGATGGATTGGGGCCTTAGAAATTGACCAAAATACCCTCTATAAAGTACTGAATGAAAAGTTTGTAATACCCCAAAATTTATCCTGAGACGTCACATGGCGCTTAGGACCATAAGTGATCCCAAGCTGACCCTTTTACTGGCATAACTCATAAGCAACTGAACGATATGCATCAAACGACTGAGTTTACTCTGCAGAAACATAATAATAATAAATCTGGGGAAAATACAATATCAATACAATTACATTCTGATAAAGTCTGAAAGAGGGACTGAAAATAAATAACTTACTCTGACTAATATCTATTAAGCCTCTACTATATTGACTATATATAGTTGGGAGGCGACTGCAACTATCACTAATCAATACATATGAATAAGAAAATAAAGTACATCAATAACATCTAACTAAAGTCCCTGAAGTAGGAGGACTCCTCATCTGCTGGATGGAATCTACAAACTGTCTGAACATAGTATACGTCCTACAACTAAGCTTATACCTACATTATGAGACAATGTAGCACATAGACATATTTGTGGACAAGTACTTTGAGGATGTACTGAATACATGGGCTGAAATGCATAAGTAAAAAATTATCTCATCATCATATTTAGTAATGAAATGCATGCTAAATGTAAATGACTCACATAAGCTGGAATATCTGAAATACTAAAATAAGTAGCATTCAGAAACAAAACATACTTTATAAATCTTGTGAGCCATAACATTTAGTTCTAAAACTATACTTGTATTCTCCCTTTAAAACATACTGTCTAAGCGTAAAAAGGAATCACTCTTAATCTGAAATTTAAAAACTAAAAACAGTGGCTCATATCTTTCTGTAGAGCATAATCCAAATAAAAATTATGGGCCATAACACTTCTTTTTCTAAAATCTTTTCTATAAATATTTTTTTGAAAGTCTTTACTATTAGGGAAAAACACTTTATCTGAAGGGAAAATACTTTTATCTTAAGGCTTCAAATCAATAAACTATTTTAAGAGTAGGGGACTTTTTTGGGGAAGGTTCTTCTATCCAACATACACCATGTGAGCTTCAATGGAGTCCCAAATCTTGCCCCCTTTAGTTAGGGTTATTTTAGCCTTGCCATAGGAATAGAACTTCTATCTTAAGTGATCACAATCTAAGTCATCCACATAGAAATAAGAATAATCTGAATCCTACGATGGCACATAGTTCTGGGGTATGAAATCTTGGAATCATTCCCAACTCGGTGCTGAATACTACTCTCATTCTTATGCTCAAAATCTTAAGAAAACTACTTTAAAATTAGCACAAGGGTTTACCAAAAAACCAATTATGCTTTTCTTTCTTTAAATCTCAAGTAAAATGAACAAAGTGGATTCTTTATCTTAGCTTAGGACCAAAAGGCCAAATCTTTATCAAAATCTGAGGATAATCATATCTGAGGGTGCTCATAGCACAAATAAACTCAAAATATCAAATCTTAATTAGGGCGTAATGACTCGTGCATCAATCTTATATTAAAGAATCTTAAAATTCATGCTTGATAATGTAAAACTTCATAAATCAACTTAAAATTTGAAATTTTCAACAATATGCATGGAAATATAAATATAATCATGTAATTCAATATCAAAAACATGGGAAATCTCTTAATCTTACAAATAATGATAATGGGCATAAACCCTAACTTGAATTTCATGAAAAATCATATAAATTGCAGTAAATTTGTTATTAAAAAAATGTTTTGGGCACAAGGATGAAAGAATTATCCTTATTCAAACCCCACATACCTTGGTAGCTGATTTGATGAAGAAAGTTGAGTTATTGACTCCTAATTGAGTTCTTGAAGATGATGTCATGACTATCTTTTCTTGGGAATCTTCAATCTAAAGCTTTCTTAGAGAATCTATGGTGGAATTTGATTTCTTGGAGAAGGGACTTTTGGTTTCTAGGATTTTGCTTTTGAAGAAAATGATGAATAATGAGCAAAATTGCTTAGAAATGTGATTAATCTCATATTTAAAGATGGATTGGGGCCTTGGTAATTTACCCAAATTCCCTATATAAACTATTGAACGGAAAGTTTTTAACGCCTCAAAAAACTATCCCGAGACGTTACACGATGCTTAGGACTACACGTGATCCCAATCTAACCCTTTACTGGCAAAACTCACAAGAAACTGAATGATATGCAAAAACAACTGATTTTACTATGCGGAAACATAGTAACGATGGAATCTAAGAAAAATACAATATCAATACAACTTTTATATTCTGATAAAGTCTTAAAGAGGGATTGAAAATACATAACAGACTATGACTGACATCTGTGAAGCCTCTACTATACTAACTATAGATAGCTGGGACGTGACACCAACTATCATTAATCAATACATATGAATAAGAAAATAAAGTACATCAATAACATCTAACTAAATTCCCCAAAGTAGGAGGACTTCTCATTTGCTGGCTGGAATCTGCAAATAATCTTATTATAGTATACGTGCTACAACAATGTTGATACCTACATTATGCGATAATGTACTACATAAACATATGTGTGGATCAGTACTTTGATGATAATCTAAGTACAAGGTAGTGAAAAGCATAAGTAAAACATTCTATCATCATCATAATTTGTAATGCCATGCATGCTGAATGTAAATGACTCACATAAGTTGGAATATCTGAAATACTGAAATAGATAGCAATGAGAAACAAAACATACTTTATAAAACTTGTGAGCCATAACATTTAGTTCTAAAACTCTATTTGTATTCACTCTTTAAATCAAACTGTCTAAGTGTAGAAAGGAGTTACTCTTAATTTGAAATCTGAAAGCAGAAAACTGTGGCTAATATCTTTCTGTACAGCATAATCTGAGTAAAAATTGTGAGCCTTAACACTTAGTTTTCTAAAAGTTTTTCTAAATATCTTTTTCTGAAAGTCTTTACTATTAGGGAAAAACACTTTGTCTGAATGGAAAATGCTTTTATCTTGAGGCTTCAAATAAATAAACTATTTTAAGAGTAGGGGACTTCTTTCGAGATGTTCTTTTAACCACATACACTATGTGAACATTCATGAAGTCCCACGTCTGGCCCCTGTTAGGTAGGACTGTTCTACCCTAGCCATAAAATTAGAACTTTTATCTTAAGAGATCACAATCTGAGTTATCCACATAGAAGTGGGAATAATCTAAATCTTACGGTAGCAAATAGTTCTGGGGTATGAAACCTTCGAATCATACTCAACTCGGTACGAAATACTACTCCCATTTTTATGTTCAAAATCTTATGAAATTCACTTCAAAATTAGTACAAGGGTTTACAAAAAAAACTAATTATGCTTTTGTTTTTTCAAATCTCAAATAATAAGAAAAAAAAGTGGATTCTTTATCTTAGCTTAGGACCAAAAGGCCAAATCTTTATCAAAATCTGAGGATAATCTTATCTGAGGGTGCTTCGAGCACAAATAATCTCAAAATAGCAAATATTGATTAGAGTGTAATGACCCATACATCAATCTCATGTTAAAACATCATAAAATTCATGCCTGATAATGTAAACATTCATAATCAACTTAAAATTTGGAAATTTCGACAATATGCATGGAAATATAATATAATCATGTCATTCATCTTCTAAATCATCGATAATCTCATAATCTTGCAACCAATGATAATTAGAATAAACCCTAGCTTGAATTTCATGGAAAATCATATAAATTGCACTAAATTTGTAATTAAAACAAACTTTTTGGCACAAGGAGGATAACATTATCCTTGTTCAAATCCCACATACCTTGGTAGATGATTAGATGAAGAATTTTGAGTTATTGACTCCTAATTGAGTTCTTAAAGATAAGGTCTTGACTATCTTATCTTGAGAATCTTCAATCTAAAGCTTTCTTGGAGTATCTATGGTGGCATTTGATTTCTTAAAGAAGGGGATTATGGTTTCAAGGGTTTTGATTTTAAAGAGAATGATGAATACTGAGCAAAATTGCTTGGAAATATGATTAATCTCATGTTGAAGATGGATTGGGGCCTTGGGAATTGACCAGAATACCCTCTAATAATTGATGAACGGAAAGTTTGTAACGCCCAAAAAATTTGTCCCGAGACATCACATGATTCTTGGGACAACAAATGATCCCAAACTAACCCTTCTACTGGCATAACTCATAAGCAACTGAATGATACGCATAAAATAACTAAGTTTATTGTTCGTTGACATAATAACAATGCAAACTGGGAAAATACAATATCAATACAATTTTTACATTCTGATAAAGTCTAAAAGAGAGACTGAAAATACATAACTGACTCTGACTGACATCTGTGAAGCCTGTACTATACTGTTTATAGATAGCTATGACACGACTCAAACTATCACTAATCAATATATATGAGTAAGAAAATAAAGTACATCAATAAAATCTAACTAAAGTCCCTGGAGTAGGAGGACTCCTCATTTGCTGGCTAGAATCAGCATACTATCGGAATATAGTATATGTACTACAACTGAGCTTATACCTACATTATGAGACAATGTTGAACATATACATATATGTGGATCAATACTTTAAGGATGTACTAAGTACCTGCAGGTGAAATGCATAAGTAAAACATTATCTCATCATCATAATTTGTAATGCAATGCATTCTAAATGTAAAAAACTCACATAAGCTGGAATGTCTGAAATAGTGAAATATGTAGCAATGAGAAACAAAACATACTTTATAAATCTTGTGAGCCATAACATTTAGATCTAAAGATGTACTTGTATTCTCCCATTAAATAATACTGTCTAAGTGTAGAAACGACTCACTCTTAATATGAAATCTAAAAGCTGAAAACTGTGGCTAATATCTTTCTATAAAGCACAATCTGAGTAAAAATTGTGAGCCTTAACACTTAGTTTTCTAAAGCATTTCTGTAAATCTTTTTTTGAAAGTATTTACTATTAGGGATAAACACTTTATCTGAAGGGAAAATAATGTTATCTTAAGGCTTCAAATCAATAAATTGTTTAATAGTAGGGGACTTCTTTTACGAGGTTCTTCTAACCAACATACACTATGTGAGCATCAATGGAGTCTCACGTCTAGCCCCTGTTAGGTAGGGATATTCTACTCTTTCTATCGAAATAGAACTTCTATCTTAAGTGATCAAAATCTAATTCATCCATATAGAAGTGGGAATAATCTGAATCCTATGGTGGCACGTAGTTATGGGGTATGAAAATTTGGAATCATTCCCAACTCAGTGCTAAATACTACTGTAACGCCTCAAATCTAATACCCAAAATGCTAAAAGTGCTAGCAAACTCGAAGGACCATAAGCTAACCTATGTCTGATATTTGTAACTGAGCACAACATAATATAATGTATAAATACAGAATGATAGGGCTTAAAGGCCATAAGGTTCAAATATCTAATAAAACTTATCATATAGAAATACGGTATATCAATACCAAAACTGAAAAAAACTATCTGAACATACTAGTCTAAAAGCCTCTAAACTATATGAAAGCGGTTGAGTTGATGGGACATGCCCCCAACTAACATCGTCTACTAAAACTAAAATAATAAAGTAATGAAATAATCATGATAACCTCGAATGATAAGGAATCACTGAAAATCTACTGCTACTGGTTGAATCTGAAGCTTAGTGTGATCGGGAACTTAGGTTTCCAAACCTATGGCATAAAACACCATACCGTAGAAAAAAAATCTGCATCAGTACATCTGAATGTACTGGTATGCAAAGTGATGTAGGATGAATGCATGTGATTTATATACATGAACAATACTAACTAACAAAATAACATGAAGATGAGAATACATGCATGAATACGTAGCTGTAAATGAGATCATGACAATACTGACTACTGAGTCTGAATACTGATAACATGAGTTTTGTATAACTGATATACTGTTAACTAAGTGACTATGTCTGACAGTCCTAATTCTGATGGGACTAGCAGAGTTTTGTACTGAACAGAGTGACTGTATCTGGAAATCCCAAATCTGAAGAACTATCTGAGTTCTTTTACAGAGACTAAGACTAAGCTTGTGTGAAGTTGTCCTCTAACCTACATGCCCCTTTTCTATATAGAATTGGGGTGTAATCTGTAACCCCAATTGGAAGGGTGTCAATACCGTACCACTGGTAAGGACAAGCTATGAGTGACCGACATCTGGCAGTGTCCCCCAAATAAAAATGGTGGGACCCTCAACTAGCAGTGTTAATTTGCCTCATCAACCCTTAACTGTCAGTAGTGATGTCTCAACCTATGCTGGCTACATAGTTTTGGAATGCAAGAATTGCTTCTTAGGGTCACATCCTCTACTATCAGTGTGTGCCCTCATCCTTGGGTTTACGCGGTGCTGAATACTACTCCCAACTGAATAGACACAAAAATAATTATGCTGATATAAACTGGAATCGGTTCACTGAGTTTTGTGGACTGACGGAATGTTACTGAATTTTATAGCAGTAACATTCATAGCAGAAACGTTGGGGATTTTCATGAAGTATTTGTATTTCATAAGCTTACAT
Source organism: Capsicum annuum (assembly GCF_002878395.1). Taxonomy (NCBI): domain Eukaryota; kingdom Viridiplantae; phylum Streptophyta; class Magnoliopsida; order Solanales; family Solanaceae; genus Capsicum; species Capsicum annuum. The sequence continues at coordinate 85,494,904 of NC_061122.1, forward strand.
ATAATTAGGAATACATATAAACATGTCATACTGTTGCAAGTCTAATCTAATGAGAATTCTACCGAACAATTACAATGCATAACAATCATATGGAGGTCATTGTCAACATAAGGATAAAGCATGGATTCATCAATTTGGTCGCAATTGAGACATAAAGCATAATTCTTATTCTTTTAGGAATTTTAGCAAACACCTTGCATGCATAACTTGAAGCTTAGGCATGACATTAAAAATAATACATCATACAAGAATGTTTCACTTAAAATACAAGAATTTCAACCTCATGCTAACATAATTTCGTTATAGGAATTAATGATTTTAACTTAGTAATCATACAACAACATAAACATGGAGATGATTCAACTGATAAAATAAAATTCAAAATTTATATATTTGAAAGGGTTTCTTGAGCTTCATGGGTGAAAAGAACCCATGAATCAACACTTTACATACCTTAGATGAAAGTTTCTTGAAGATTAACAGTGGAATCTCCTGGATTATAACCTTCAATTGAAAAGCCTAGACTTGTTCTTGAGGGAATTTTAGAAAAACAACTATATTTTGGTAAAAATCTAGTTGAATCTCGTGTTGTAGGATTATATAGGGGGTAGGAAATTGACCTTTTTTTCCCTTAAAGATGTAGACATTTAATGACTAAAAACTTGGCATCGACATCATTGGCGACGCAATGCGTCGATGGCATCGATCCGATACCTAATGCATCGCACCATGATCGCGCCAAGCCTCAGTTGTTTCTACTGGCAGTCCTGTAACAATGTTAACCAACATGATAGATGACGCGGCACGCCAAAATTGCATTGGTCCACTAGTTTGGGACACAAAATGTGGTATAAACAAGTTCCAAAGAATCTAAAACTTACTCAAGAACACCTATCAAGCTCTCTGATCATAAATCAACAAAAATATGGGCCATTAAGGAACATTAAGGTCAAAAATGAGATTGTCATCTTTCAAAGGTCAAAAATAAACTAAGTCTGGGAACTTAGCAAGAATTTTACAAGTTTGAGACCCCTTGCAAAGCCTAAAAGGATGAATTATGCTTAGAAATTTTGCGGGGTTTTACAATATCTCCCCCTTGAGAAAATTCATCCTCGAATAAGACTAGCTGAGATGGGAGAAATGACAAGCTAAAGTATATACTGATCATAAACAACTGAAACATGAGTACATGACTGATATTACTGATTTACTGAGATTCATACTGAGCATGCATATCTGATACATAATTTCATGACTGAGCTAATACATGGATGCCTAACTGGGAGTACTGATTCACTTGTTCATGCATATTTGATACACGAATACATGACTGACATAATGCATGAACACATGACTAAATATGTAACAGTAGTTGATACCAAGTTTATAATGGAAATCTGAGCATGAAACTTAATACCAAGTTGTAACTAAATTTGACCATGAAAATGAATCAACATTAATGAAAGCTATTACCTTAGGATGAGTCTAAGTTTGTGGAGAAAAGGTGAGGGTACTTGGTCCGCATGTCTCCTTCTACTTCCCAAGTAGCTCCCTCAATGGATTGATTCTGCCAAAGAACTTTGACTGGAGGAACATCTTTGTTCCTCAGTTTGCGGGCCTGGTAGTCAAGGATTTCAACTGGAATCTCTTCATAAGATTGGTTTTTCTGAATGTCTATGCCCTCTATAGGGACTACAACTACTAGGTCACCTATGTACTTTTTAAGTAGGAGACATGAAACACTAAATTGACTGAGGCTAGATCTAAAGAAAATTCAAGCTCATAAGCTACCTTGCAGAAGCAACTGAGAATTTTGAAGGGACCGACATATTTGGGACTAAGCTTTCCTTTCTTGCCGAACCGCTTCACTATCTTCATGGGAGAGATTTTCAAATAAAAATGATTACCAATCTCAAACTTGAGATCTTTCTTGTGCACATCTTCATACGATTTCTATCAGCTCTAATCTTTCTTAAGACTTTTTCTAATTAACTGGACTTTCTCTAAGGTATCAAATAACAAGTCAACCCTTACTATTGTGGCCTCACCAACTTCGAACCAACCGATTAGAGATCTGCATCTCCTACCATAGAGGGCTTCGAATAGAGCCATCTTAATATTGGAGTGATAGTTTTAGTTGTGTGCAAACTCAATCAAAGGCAAGTGGTCATCCCAAATACCCTTGAAATCGATTGCACACACTCACAACATATCTTCTAAAGTATGGATAGTCCTTTCTGCTTGACCCTTTGTCTAAGGATGGAAGGTTGTGCTAAGGTTAACTCGGGTACCAAGACCTTTTGGAATGCTTTCCAAAAATAAGAGGTGAACTGGCACCTCTATCTAAAATAATAAATAATGGGACACCGTGAAATATAACCAACTCCCTGATATAGTGTTTGGCATAATCCTCGATTGAATAAGAGGTATGAACTGGAATGAAATGATTTGATTTGGTAATCCTATCAACAATTACCCAAACTGAATCTTGCTGATAACGAGTATGGGGAAAACCCATCACAAAGTTTATGTTCACTTCTTTCCACTTCAGAGTGGGAATATTGAACTCTTGCATAGACCCACTAAGCCTCTAATGCTCTATCTTAACCTGCTGACATGTAAAGCACTTAGACACAAACTGTTCAATATCTCTTTTTATACCACTCCACCAATAGATATCTTGCAAGTTGTGGTACATCTTAGTGGACCCTGGATGAATAGAGTATCGCGTACCATGTGCTTCTGCAAGAATTCATTGCCTCAAGTCATATACACCTAGCACATACAGACAACCCTAACAACACAATACATAATCTTCCCCTTGGGAGAAAACCTCAACCTTCTGATCTCTGACAAATTCTTTCAACTTGACTATACTGGAATCTCTATCCTATTTTTCTTTCACCTCTAAAACTAGAGATGATTCTGAGCTATTTTGGACCTATATACTACCTTCTGCTGAATCGACTAAGCGAACACCTAGTCAGGCAAGCTGATGGACTTCCTAAGCTAACTTTTTCTTACTATCTCCAACATGAGCAACACTCCCTATAGACAATCTATTGGGAGTGTTGGCCACTATATTGGCCTTGCCCGAATGGTAAAGGACACTCATGTCATAGTCTTTCAAAAGCTCTAACCACCTTCTTTGACAAAGGTTAAGATTTTTTTGAGAGAATACGTACTGAAGGCTTTTGTGATCTGTGAACACATCTACATGTACCCCATACAAGTAATGCCTCCAAATCTGTAAGGAATAAACTACGGCTGCTAACTCAAAATCATGAGTTGGATTATTCTTCTCATGAGGTTTAAGCTATCTGGAGGAATAGGCTATGACCTTACCATTCCACATAAGGACATAATCCAAACCCACTATGGATGCATCACATTACACAATGAACCCCTCTGAACTATCTGGAAGAGTGAAAATTAGAGCTGAGGTGAGCCGAGTCTTCAACTCCTAAAAACTCTTCTCCCAAGGATCTGACCACTGAAACTTGACTTTCTTCTAAGTTAGTCTGGATATAGGGGTTGCAATATAAGAAAATCCCTCAAAAAACCATCTGTAATAGCTAACTAAACCTAAGAAACTCTTGATATCTAATGGAGAGATAGTACAAGGCTAGTTTTTTACTTCTTTGGTCTTTTGAGGATCAACTCTAATGCCATCACCGGAAATGATATAACTAAATAATGCTACTGACCTTAGCCTAAATTCATAATTACTAAATTTGGCAAACAACTGATGATCTCTAAGAGTCTGCAATACTATTCTGAGATGTTCTACATGATCACGCTTACTGTGGGAGTAGAAAAGGATGTCATCTATGAAAACTATGATGAACATGTCTAAGTACTGCTTGAACACATAATTCATCAAGTCCATGAAAGCAGATGGGGAATTGGTTATACCAAACGAAATGACTAAGAATTTGAAGTGACTATACCGAGTTCAGAAGGCTATTTTTAGAATGTCACATTCTCTGAATCTAAGCTGATGATAGCCTAATTTGAGGTCTATCTTAAGGAAATAACTAGCACCCTAGAGTTTGTTAAACAAGTCATTGATTCTAGGAAGTGGATACTTGTTATTGACTGTGACCGTATTGAGTTGACAGTAGTCTATGCACATTCTGAGAGAATCATCTTTCTTTTATACCAATAAGACTGGTGCGCCCCACGGGGACACGTTGTGTATGATTAATCCTTTATCTAGGAGATACTTCAACTATTCTTTAAATTCTCAGAGTACTACTGGTGATATCCTATTTGGTGGAATAGATATAGGCTGAGTATTAGGAAGAAGATCAATATCAAAGTCTATTTTTCTTTTGGGAGAAATTTCTGGAAGATCTTTAGGAAAGACATCTGAGTATTCATTCACTACTGGGACTGATTCAAGACTAGGAGTTTCGGTACTAGTGTCCTTAACTCAAATAAAATGAAATAAATATCCCTTAGATATCATTTTATATGTACAAAGGTAGGAAATAAGCTAACCTCTGAAAGCTGAAGTACTACCCCTCCACCCCAGGATAGGTTTATTCAGAAACTAAAACAAGACAATTTAGTTTCTGCAGTCGACTGTGGCATAGAAGGAATAAAACAAATTGATGCCGTGAATGACATCGATTGTGGCATATCAGGAATAAAGCCAATCCATCCTAAGAATGACATCAAAATAAGTCATCTCTAATTCGACTAAGTCTGCTAATGTAACTTTCTGAGATATCATAACTGAACACTTTCTGTGTACCCACTGGTTATGATAGTTTTACCCACTAGGGTAGAAACTTAAAAAGGTTTTACTAGAATTTTGAGACTGACTGAAAAATTAGCTGCAATATAAGAAGTAACAAAAGACAAAGAAGCTCCTAGATTTAGCAAAAGTAAACATGTATATGAAAGATCTGTAATGTACCAGTGACTACATCAGGAGAATTTTACTGGTCTTGTTAGGACTGAAGAGCATATAGTCTATTTAAGTGTTGCCCACTGGTGGCACTTAAAGTGGCACCCTACTGGTTCAGGCGACCAGACTGAGCTGAGGAATGGTTTCGCTGACCTTGATAGCCTGACTGGGAATAATCTCTGACCCTGTGGCTTGGCTTGCCATATCTAAAATAGACGTCGCTTCCAGCTCTACAAATACCCTGATGGTTTTTTCCTTAAGTCTAAAAAAGAGTATAAGTGCAGGCACTACTAACACTGCCCAAAGGTTTAGGGCCTGATACTCTATCCCTGCTGCCATCTATGAATTTTGGCACTGCAGCACAGGCTGAGAAAGGAGATAGAAAGGATGACTTTGGGATGAATTAAGAACGATTCCTACCTTCTGACTTAGGTTGAGCAAGGTTGAAACTACTTGCCCTTGCTCTCTTATCCTGCTTCTCTCTTATCTAAATCTTCTACTCTTCTATCTGTTGAGCATGGATCATAAGCCTAGCTATGTCCATCTTACTAATCAACATCGCAGACTTTCACTCATTGACCACACTATTATTTACTCCAGAAACAAACTTACCCATCTTTACCCTGCTGTCTGCCACTACATGAGGAGCGTATTAAGCTAATTGAGTAAACTTAAGAGAATACTCTTTCACTGTCATATTTCCCTAACTGGGGTTGATAAATTCTAACACCTTAGCTTCTCTCAGCTATATGGGAAAGAATTTATCTAGAAATACAGTGGCAAACTCCTCCCACTCAATAGGCCCTCCATCTATAGCCCTCTCTATCTTCCACTATTTGAACTATGTGTGAACCACGTCCTGCAACTGATATCCAGCTAGATCAACACTCTCAAAAGTGGTAACCCCCATGATATCTTTAACCTTCTGAACTTGATCAAGGAATTCCTAAGGGTCCTCATCCGACTTTGATCTGAAGAAGGATGGAGGATTTATTCGGGTAAAGTATCAAATCCTGGCTGCAGCTGAATTGGACACTAGGTTGGCCAAAATGACAATTGGTCATTCATTTGGCCAAAAACTAAATTAGCAAAAGTGGTTAATATAGCTCTGAAATCCTTATGAGAAATATGTTCGTCCAAGGGATCTGTTTGGATGGGCAGAGGTGCTGACTGATTTTTGTTTCTTCCATTAGGAGTCATGTTCTGTAAGTGATAAAGGGAGAAATGGATTAGACTAAAAGTTTAATTTAAGCTCATGCTCACTGGCATGACATGAATATTGAAAGAAGGAAAACTATTCCTAAAACATCTCATAGCCTCCTATACATAAATGTGGCGCACAACACACCCATGCACAAAACTCTACTAGATGCGTATTTTTAGACTTCCTAGGACACTGTTGAACCTTAGGCTCTAATAGCAAGTTTTTAATGCCCCAAATCTGATACCTGGAATGCTACACGGTGCTAGAAATCCCAAAGGACCACAAGCAAACCCTTGACTGATATCTATAACCTAGCACTACATCATATGCTGTATAAATATAGAATAAAAGGTCTAAAAGCCATAAGGTTCAGATATCTAATAAAACATAACATCTGGAATATGGTATATCAATACCAAAACTGAAATGAACTATCTACACATGCTAGTCTGAAAGCCTCTAAACTGTCTAAAAGTTATGGATTTGATGGAAAATGTAACCAACTAACTCTGTCTACTAAAACTAAAATAATGAAGTAATGAAATAATCATGCTATCCTCGAATGATAAGGACTCACTGCAAATCTACTATTGCTGGCTGAATCTCAAGCTAAGTGCGATCAGGAATTTGAGCATCCAAAACTATGGTACAAAAAACTATAGCCCAGAAAAAGTATGCAACAGTATGTCTGAATGTACTTGTATGCAAAGGGAGGTAGGAAGAATGCATGGGGTTCATATGAATGAAAAATACCAACTGACTTAATAACATAAACGTGGGAATATATTCATTAATACATAAATGTAAATAAGATAGTTATAGTACTGAATACTGATAACATGAGTTTCATATAACTGATATACTATTAATTGAGTGACTGTGTCTGACAGTCCTAATTCTGATGGAACTAATTGAGTTCCATACTGAACTGAGTGACTGTATCTGGCAGTCCTGAATCTGAAGAACAATCTGAGTTATTTTATAGAGACTAAGACTGAGCTTGTGGGAAGTAGTCATCTAATCGATATACTTCTTTTTTGTATAGAGTTGGGGTCCAATCTGTAACCCCAATAGAAAGGGTGTCAATACCGCACCACTGGTAAGGACAAGCTGTGAGTGACCCTAATCTGGCAGTGTCCCCAATGAAGAACGATGGGAACCTTAAATAGCAGTGTTAATACACCTCATCAACCCTCAACTGTCATTGTTAATGCCTTTATCTATGTTGGCTACATAGTTCTGAAATACAAGAATGCTTCAAAGGGTCATACCCTCTACAGTCAGTGTGTGCCCTCATCCTTGGGTTCGCTCGATGCTGAATCCTACTCCCAACTAAATAGACACAAAACTAATTATACTGAGTTGAACTGGACTAAGTTCACTAAGTTTCATGGACTGATGGAATGTTACTGAATTCTGTTAATAGATTGAGTTCATGAAACTGACTAAATTCTACTAAGTTCTGAAACTGACTGAGAATACTATTGATCATGGCGTGACTGAGAAATTGGCACTGGTTATAGGTACATAGGTAAATTATTGGGTACAAGTGCCACCAGGACTTGATAGCAAGATACTGACAAGACATGACACTTCTTGAACACATGACCATAGTCAATAATTCATAGAAAAAACATTGGAGATTTTCATGAAGTATTTGTATGTCATAAGCTTACACATGAATAGGAATACATATAAATATGTCATAATTTCATAAGTTTAATCTCATGAGCATTCCACCGAACCATTTCAATACATAACAATCACATGGAGGTTATTGTAAACATAAGGGTAAAGCATGGATTCATCAATTTGGTAGCAATTGAGTCATATAGCATAATTCTTATTCTTTTAGGAATTTTAGCAAACACCTTGCATGCATAACTTGAGGCTTAGGCATGAACATTATAATAATACGTCATGGCAACATTGTTCACTTCAAATACAAGAATTTTAATCACATGCTAACATAATTTCATTATAGGTATTAAAGATTTCAATTTGGTAATCATACAACAATATAAACATGGATATAATTCAATTCATCACATGGAATTCAAAATTTATATTTTTGAAAGGGTTTCTTGAGGTTCATGGGTGAAAGGAACCTATTAATCAACATTTTACATTCCTTAGATGGAAGTTTCTTTAAGATTAACGGTGGAATCTCCTAGATTAGAACCTTCAATTGAAAACCCTAGACTTTTTCTTAAGGGAATTTGAGAGAAACAACTATATTTTAGTAAAAAACTAGTTGAATCTCATTTTATAGGCTTATATAGGGGGTGGGAAATTGAGCCTTTTTCCCTTAATGACACGGACATCGAATTACTAAAAACTGGGCATCGACGGAATTGGCAATGCGGTGCGTCAATGGCTTCGATGCGATACCCGATGCATTACACCAAGATCACACCAAGCCTCAGTTGTTTTTACTAGCAGTCCCTACAATAATGTTAACCAATGCGACAGGCGACGTGGCTGATCAAGATTGGATTGGTCCACTATTTTGGGACACCAAACATGGTCTAAACGATTTCCAAAAAATCTGAAACCTATCAGAGAACACCTATCGATCTCTCTGATCATGAAACAACAAAAATATGGATAGTTAAGGGACATTAAGGTCATGAAATGAGATTGACACTTTTCAAAGCCAAAAAATAAACTAAATCAGGGAAATTACCTAGAATTTTTCTAGTATGAGACCCCTTGACAAGACTAAAAGGATTAATTAAGCTTAGAAATTTTGCAGGGTCTTACAACTACTCCCATTCGTATGCTCAAAATGTTAAGAAATCCACTTCAAAATTAGCCCAAGGGTTTACAAGAAAACCAATTATGCTTTTCTTTCTTTAAATCTCAAGTAATATGAACAAAGTGGATTCTTTATCTTAGCTTAGGATCAAAAGGCCAAATCTTTATAAAAATCTGAGGATAATCTTATTTGAGAGTGATCATAGAGCAAATAATCTCAAAATAGCAAATCCTAATTAGGGCATAATGACCCATGCATCAATATCATATTAAAACATCTTAAAATTCATGCTTGATAATGTAAATATTCATAAATCAACTTAAAATCTAGAAATTTAAACAATATGGATGGAAATATCATATAATCATGTAATTCAACTTCAAAATCATAGAAAATCTCATAATCTTGAAAATAATGATAATTGGCATAAACCCTATTATGAATTCCATGGAAAATTTGAAATTAAAATAAAGTTTTGAGCACAAGGATAAAAGAATTATCTTTGTTCAAACCCCACATACCTTGGTATATGATTAGATGAAGAATTTTGAGTTATTGACTCCTACTTGAGTTCTTGAAGATGAGGTCTTCACTATATTGTCTTGGGAATCTTCAATCTAAAGTTTCTTGGACAAACTATGGTGGAATTTGATTTCTTGGAAAAGGGGCTTTTGGTTTCTAGGGTTTTGATTTTGAAGAGAATAATGAATAATGAGCAAAATTTCTTGGAAATATGATTAATCTCATGTTAAAAATAGATTGGGGCCTTGGGAATTAAACTGATGAAAGGAAAGTTTGTAACGCCCCAAAAATATGTCCCGAGATGTCACACGGTGCTTGGGACCACAAATGATCCCAAGCTAACCCTTCTATTGGCATAACTCATAATCAACTGAATTATATGCATAAAACGACTGAGTTTACTATGCGAAAACATAATAACGATGGAATCTGGGAAAAATAAAATATCAATACAACTTTTACATTCTAATAAAGTCTAAAAGAGGGACTGAAAATACATAACTAACTCTGACTGACATCTGTGAAGCCTCTACTCTACTGACTATAGATAATTGGGATGCGGCTCTAACTATCACTAATCAATACATATGAATAAGAAAATAAAGTTCATTAATAAGGTCTAACTAAAGTCCCCAGAGTAGAAGGACTCCTCATCTGCTAGCTGGAATCTGTAAAATATCTGAATATAGTATATATTCTACAACTGAGCTTATACCTACATTATGAGATAATGTAACACATAGACATATATGTGGATCTGTGCTTTGAGGATATACTGAGTACATGGGAGTGAAATACATAAGTAAAACATTATCTCATCATCATAATTTGTAATCCAATGCATGCTAAATGTAAATTACTCACATAAGCTGAAATATCTGAAATACTGAAATATGTAGCAATAAGAAACAAAACATACTTTATAAATATTGTGAGCCATAACATTTAGTTGTAAAACTGTAATTGTATTCTCCCTTTATATCATATTGTCTAAGTGTAGAAAGAACTCACTCTTAATCTGAAATCTAAAAGCCAAAAATTGTGGCTAATATCTTTCTATAGAGCATAATCTGAGTAAAAATTATGAGCTTCAACACTTAGTTTTCTAAAAGCTTTTCTGTAAGCCTTTTTCTAAAAGTCCTTACTATTAGGGAAAAATTATCTTAAGGCTTCAAATCAATAAACTATTTTAAGAGTACGGGATTTATTTTGGGAGGTTCTTCTAACCGACATACACCATGTGAGCATCCATGGAGTCCCAACTCTGGCCCCCGTTAGGTAGGGCTGTTCTCTCCTAGCCATCAGAATAGAACTTCTATATTAAGTGATCATAATTGATGTCATCTGCATAGAAGTGGGAATAATCTAAATCTTATGGTGGCACTTTGTTCTGGGGAATGACACCTTGGAATCATACCCAACTCGGTGCTAAATACTACTCCGATTCTTATGCTCAAAGTCTTAAGGAATCCACTTCAAAATTAGCACAAGGGTTTATAAGAAAACCAATTATGCTTTTATTTCTTTAAATCTCAAGTAATATGAGGAAAGTGGATTTTTTTATCTTAGCTTAGGACCAGAAGGACAAATCTTTATCCAAATATAAGGATAATCTTAACTGAGGGTGCTCATAGCACAAAAAATCTCAAAATAACAAATTTTAATTTGGTTGTAATGACCCATGAAACAATCTCATGTTAAAACATCTTAAAATTCATGCTTGATAAAATAAACATTCATAATTTAACTTAAAATCTAGAAATCTCAATTATATGCAAGGAAATATAAATATAATCATGTAATTCAACTTCTAAATCATGAGAAATTTCATAATCTCGCAAGTAATGATAATAGGCATAATCCCTAACTGGAATTTCATGGAAAATCATATAAGTTGTAGTAAATTTATAATTAAAATAAAGTTTTGGGCACAAGAATGAAAGAATTATCCTTGTTCAAACCCAACATACCTTGGTAAATGATTAGATGAATAATTTTGAGTTATTGACTTCTAATTGAGTTCTTGAAGATGAGGTATTGACTATATTGTGTTGGGAATGTTCAATCTAAAGCTTTCTTGGAGAATATATGGTGGAATTTGATTTCTTGGAGAAGGGGCTTTTGGTTTCTAGGGTTTTGCTTTTGAATAGAATGATGAATAATGAGCAAAATTGCTTCGAAATATGATTAATCTCATGTTTAAGATGGATTAGGGCCTTGGGAATTGACCAAAACACCCTCTATAAACTGTTGAACGAAACTACAAAATGTAATATTTTTTTATTTGGGTGACCACCATGATGCGCAACAATCGCGGTGGCTGACTATAAATGATGTGTCGGAACCATGCATTCTCCACGATGTGGAGCTATCACGGTGCCCTATAGTTTTACCATTGTGTCCACTGGCGCGACGCGCCACTATTGCCTAAGCTTACTGGAAATTGATAAATATAAAATGGGACTCATCCGCAGTGAGGTGAAATCACAGAGTCTCACTTGAATTTGACAAATGCCAATTTTCTTAGCTCAGCGATGCGCCAAGAGTACAGGTGACACACTATCAACCTAAAAATACCATAACTCCTTCACCGAGTGTCGGATTTAGGCAAATTTAGTATCGATGGAAATCTTATTCAATTTTCCTTAAAATTTTAAGAACAGATTTATGCTAGGAAAAATATGGGGTATTACAGTATTCCCTCAACCTACTTGGATAAATGGCTTTAAATTGTGGGACTATCACTTAGTTTGTCTTAAAACCTATAATGTTGCATTGCATAAATGATTAAATAATGGACATGAATTTTGAAGGTCTTGTTGGCCATGTTTTGGTTTTACAAACTAGAGGGGATCTAGGAATTCCTCCATCTTGATTTAATGAACAAAGGGTGTCGAGGAATTCCCCCATGTTAATGGAATTGTAATGGCATAATTTTGGTAAGCTAAACTTTTTGATGATACCTGTGGTGTACCTTAATGTATAATTCCTCGATTAATAAATGAGTTATGTGAAACTTATTTTAATTGGTCTTGATGGGGGTTATGTAGCTATGCCATGAAAGTGTGAGTCTCGAATGACTTTTATTGGAAACTCACATTTGTCGATGTGAGGATTGGTGTTGATGACTGTGTGCATGGTTCATACTATTGATATATTTTATATGTAGGATTAATATGTGGTTAGGGCATTCCCTAGCCTTTCTTGACACCTCTGGTTCATGTGGATAACATGCACCGAGGCCCTCTCAGCAGTGGGAGCGAAACCCATATATCCTGTAAGAGACTATTTAGAATTTGACCTTTTGTATCAGTGAATTGTTCCTCTAGAATAGATTTTTATACGTTCTCCTTGGCATCCTTCAGCCTTTTTTTGGTCGCTTTTTAGCTGAAAAATGAGGAAGATGAATAAACCTTGGATTGGTGGTTCAATTTAGTTAGAGAAATAAATACATAAGCATTCCTAAATAATTAAAATAATTATTTTTACGATACCTACATTGTAGCCTGACTAAGTTGCATTCACTCTACAGATGTCCTATTTGGTAAAAGTGCAATCAAATAGTGTCCAAATAAATTAAGAGGAACACATATACCTGAATGTTATATAACGTACCAATGGAGTATAGACTTGAATGAATTAGCTTCCAACAAACAAAAATTTTCAAAACCTAGATTCCACAATGCAAAATTAGATGTCACGAAGAAGGGAAAGAACTAAGAGGAACATAAATATGTGAACATTATATAACATAAAAATGTAGTATATACTTCAAAAAGTTGTCTTTTAGCAAACGTAAGTTTTCAAAACCAAGAAGAGTTAGCCTCCAACAAACAAAAGTTCTCATCATTCTTATTTCTCCCTTTAGTTTCATTTACCACATTAATAATAGAAGGGAACAACCCTACTTTTAGAGCTGCTATTTTTGGCTGTTGAGTGTTCAACTTTTTTTAGAACTCAGAAGCGGTAGATTTCTCATTTGCACTTTCATCAGATTCAACCAATGACTTTGACTCTTTTCTTTTCAATTGCTTCTCCATTGTTTTGTTTGATGTATTTTTAGTGGAGAAGGAATTTTAAACCTTATATGCACAAGTATAATAATAAATAAATATACACAAAAAATTGAACAAACTAAACCAAGATAAATTACAAAACAAAAGTTACCTCTTACCATAAATTTAGAACTCCAAATTTAGGAAAAAGTCTTACAATATATTTTAAAAAGTCTTACTATATATAGTTCTTATCTCATAAATTTTAGGAGTTAATATTGTATAAATAATTATATAATAATTTAAGACAAATAGTGAAAATATAATTGTCTGAAGCAGAGACATTAATGAAGGAAAAAATATTTGAATCACTTTTTAAGGATCTTCACACTTTTAAGAGACATGGTAGATGAACAATATAAGTGAAAAAGATAAGTGGTTTAACGCATGTGGGCATAGAAGGATAAACTTATAATGTAGTCATCATTGTGATAATTATAAAATGAAGAACAATAAGAGTTTCAAAATTGTCCTTCAAAATTGAAGTAATTTTTACCATCAATTTGATTTGAAAGATATATACTAGGCATTTTATTGTTGTCAATCTAATTTGATAAATTTTACAAATTCTCCATCAAAATAAAAGAATATAAAGTGGCGGTACACTTTTCATTTCAAAGTGATGTTGAGGTATACATCATATAAGTATGATAAATGTTAAGGTATGGAACACAAACTATGAATTACTCCATTCCTTCTTGCGAATGTTATTTGTGATAAGCATTGGAAATGCCAACCATCCCTAAAATTTAATATTTAATTTTCTAATATGATAAAAATTATTGTGAATAAAAATATGCATATATAAGACTGGACAAATATCAAAATTCACCTCTATGAGAGGTTTTGAGAGAAAAAGAATTTTCATATAAAAAGTTTATTGATCTCATACTCTTAGTATGCTACAAATGTTGTGGTATATTTTACTATGAACTATTAATGTACAAAAGAAAGAAGTAATTCTTTCATATAAAGTTTGTGGTCATGAACAAAATAAATTTAATTGTATTGCCACACAATTTGATTGTGTACCTATAGTAGGTCAAAAATATTTTGTCATGTGTTATAAAAATAAAGGTTATGAAAGGAAAAATTAATGATTTTAGATCATGTCAATAGTGAATTTAGAAAAGATCTTGCCTACAATGATTTTGATTATGTCAATAGTAGATTTTCTCATAAAGGAGATGTTCGCCAAATAGTATTATGGAATATATGATAGTGCTAAAAAATAATTGAGCGCTTAGAAAGAGCTAATGTGTTACTACTTGAAGGAATGGATTGTTCATAATATTGGTATTGTAGTAAGTCTTAAAGATACTTATTAAGTTTTTGTAATGTTTCAAAACGTCATTATGTCAAAATACGTCCCAAAAAACTTGGAAATAAAGAAAATCCTTTTTTGGGAGTATATAGAATTATTTAATTAAAAAAATGAGCCCCAAAATAATTGGACCAAGACATTAAAACAAATAATCTGGCCTACTGGCTACCGTTGTAGCGGCGAATCAACTATACAATAGTAATTCCACCCAAATAGTGATACTCAAGTAGTAGCCAACCCAAGTTTATCTTAAGATCCTTATTTCATTGAGCCTTTTTGGGCCATCTCCCTCCTACAAAAAAATATTGTGCATCCCTAACACCTAGAACAATCAGGTTTCAAAGGCTACATTTCATAAGACCAACATTGATGCATACCTGGAGAGATTCCAACATCAAAATAGGCCAAGAGCATGCGAGACAACTGTCCACTCTTTGTAGCAGTGTGATTTATCTACAAGACAGATTATGGTAAATTGTAATAGATTTGAGTTAGATTCATATAATAATGATAGTAATGTTAGGTGTTTTCATGCCTTATCTTTTGATCATGGTGTTTGGATGGAAAAAATGATAATAACTAGTTTACGCTTTAATGTGTGCTTTTAATTATTATTATTATACTATTTTTGTATGACTATTATGGCTTGAGAGAATAGTTTTATTTGATTTATAATTAATCGAAGGATTACTAAGAACTTTAAGGTGTTAATTTAAATGTCATGAACCAAGACTACCCCTTAGTCATAACATGGTGCTTAAAACCATAAATGATTCCAAGCTAACCCATGATACTGGCATAATGGTTGAGAAACTAATTAAAACATATATAGAAGTTAAACTGACTGAGCGGAAGCATAATCATGAGATAAATTATTTTAATACACTATTATTAGAAGATTACAACACTATAATCTGGAAAGGTAAAAATTTAAACTACATTCCATGACTCTGACTGACCATTTATGAAGCCTCTACTAATATTGATCATAGGTGTCGGTACATGACACCGAGCTATTCCTAATTAATACATAAGAATAAGAAAATAAAATACAATAGCTGCAATTGACTTGAGTCCTCAAAATATGAGAACTCATGTAACACTCCGAAAATGGGTTCTGAAACATCACATGGTGCTTATGAGCATAAGTGATCCCAAACTAACCCATGAAGTGGCATACTGCTAAGCAACTGATTAAACATGTATAAAATGACTGAGTTTACTAGGGGTTATCATAAGCTCGTTTGATTCCTTTACATATTTTGTTAAGGAAACATGTTCAATTCGATGTTTCGTTCTTTATTATACACTTTTAGAGCTTCAACAAGTCCTCACCCATCATTCGGGGACAAATGATCCCAAGGGGAGAAAATGTAACACCCCGCATTTTCAGCTAGAAATTGAACCATCGTTCCTACATGCGTAAGCTCAAATTCCATGGTTTATATTTAAATTCATGTGTCCTGATCCTTCTCCTAGTGTATGAAGTGATTTCTAGGTGAAAAGTGTTCATATAAATCAATTGGAGAAAAGTTGAGCTAAGAGTCATTCATTCATCCAAAGTTTGATATTCGATTCTAAAAGGGTTTACTTTGAACATATATAAATTTTGATACACATAGATTTTTTCAGCTCAAGACCCACCAAGTTATAGATAATTGAATTATCTTTTCAATGATATCAATTTGGCCTAAATCCTATATCCGAGAAAAATATTATGGCATTTTCCGTGTGAGACAGTAAGTCGATATGATCTTGACGTGTCGCGTCGACTACACCCCGACACGAAACCTGACATGAATATAATGTTGTTTTACGCATTATTTTAGTTCCTAATGGGTTTAGGGGAAATTTAGTCATATTCCCTCACCCAAATTCCATCCCTAAACATCCTTAAATGATATTAGATCCAATAATAACGTATAAACTCTCAAATAAATCCCTAGCTCATCTCTCAAGAACACAATAGGAGAAAAAAACTAGGATTTGGGAACTCAGGCTTAAAGATCAAATCTTTCGAAATTTCTTTGTGATTCTTCGCAATTAAGGTATGTGCGGCTATCCTAAACCTCATGGGAATGGATTTTACCACTTTAAATTATTTTAAAGTTTATATATACATATATTCTCATGAATTTGGTTTTCAAGATTTTGATGAATATGCATTGAGAATTTTATACCATTACAAAGAAATTGTGAAGATTGTGTTGTGGTACGGTAAACTCGAAATACTTTTGTATAATATTGTGATATTAATGTTGAGAAGTAAATGAGAGCATGAAACATGTGGTTTTCTCTTTTACTACAAATTTCATTGAATTTGCATGTTGTGTGTTGGATTTGCAAACTGTTGAAAGTTTGGGTCTATTGATGGATTTTTATGAATGAATTGTATTATTTTCATGAGTTTACGACATAGTACATTTACTTGTTTTATAATTATCATGATTTTCATTTGGAATAACTTTAAAGTGATTGAAAATGATGACCACCATTGAACAATTACTGTTTAAAGATGGTTTATTTTCAGCTATTTTAAAATATGAACTTCTGTCAAAAAGTAGATATTTTTGGTGGTCAATAAACCTCTTTTTAAATGAGATAAGGGTAGTAGATATATTGTGACATTACTTATAAGTTGAGGTATGACGATACCCTATTTTTTATGTGCCCCAAAAATATTAAGAAAGGAAGAATATTTCAAAGAAGATATGGTTTAAAGAATATAAAACTGGGCTTAAGAGAGTTAGATGGTTACCTAAAAAAGGAACGGGTCAAATGACTCATTGCCCAAAACCATGATTTGTTGACATGGGTTTATGATATCCGAAAGGGAAATTATATGTTAGCAACGGCCCTGTGGCATAGTAGATAAGCAGATACTCCAACTCTTGCAACAAACTTGGGTTGAAGGCTTGGCCGTCGAGTTAAAGGCGGATTCCATATAGCCTGTGGAATCACAGATTTGTAGGGTGTACATATAGCTCATAAGGAAGATAAAGAGTAGAATCATGATTTGTCAAACGTGTTTTGAAAGTTTCAGATTATTCCCATGTGTTTGCAACTATTTCAAGATCATATGTGATTTATGAAATGCTCTCACCTATGTTTTATAAAAATACATATTTTATTTTTGGAATGTTCTACGTACCAGTATATCCGTATTGACCCCCTATACTTAAAGATTCAGAGATACAGTTTTGAGGTTCCATTGAGTAGTAGATTAACTTGTCAGAAGTTTGTAGCTGGTGAACCTCCCTTACTTCGGAAGGCCTGTATTAGAACTTATTATTGTTATTTCATTTTGATTCATGGTACGACTTGGGTCCTTGTCTCATATGTCAGACGGATGTCACTTTAGTTATTAGAGATTTCGTAGACTATTGTTAGATGTTGTTGATCTTATGAACTCATTTTAGTAATGAGTAGTTCGAAATAAAAGTTAACCATGATTTCATTTTGTTATGTATTTCTGAATTTTCTTTTTTTCTTGTATATAAATGGTGTATATGATTGCAATTTAGAAGGATATTGAGCCTTCATAGTTCGGGATGCCTATCACAGCCACGACATCGGTTCGGGTCATGACATATGCGCCCCACGGGGAAACTGTGGGTCTGATGAATCCCTTATCTAGGAGATCCTTCAACTCTTTTTTAAATTATTTGAGTTCTTCTAGGCCCATTTTGTCTGACGGAATAGAGATAGACTGTGTATCTGGAAGAAGGTCTATTCCAAAGTCAATTTCCCTTTTGGGAGGGACCCAATTTCCCTTTTGGGAGGGACCCTAGGAAGATCGTCAGGGAACACATCTGAGAATTCATTTACTACTGAAACTGACTCAAGGTTGGGAGTATTGGAACTAGAATCCTTAACTCGAAAAAGATGATAAATACATCCCTTAGATGTCATTTTCCTCACTCTATGGTAGGAAATAAGCTGAACCCTAAGTGTTGAAGTACTACCTCTCCATTCAAGGACAGGTTCATTCAAAAATTGAAAATGGACAAATCTATTTCTTTAATCTACTGAAGTAGACCATGAATGAAGTCAATCCATGCCGATAATGACATCAAAATATATCATCTATAATTCTACTAAGTTTTCTGAATTGGCTTTTTGAGATAGCATAACCGGACAGTTCCTTTATACCCATCGGGCTATGATAGATTTACCCACTGAGGTAGAGAGTGAGAAGAGCTCTTCTAGGATTTTGATATTGACTCTGAATTCCATAGCTATATAAGGAGTTACAAAGGACAAAGAAGCTCCTGGATCTAGCAAAGCATAAACATGAAAGTGATAAACTTGTAACGTGCCAGTGAACATATCAGGAGAACTTTTCTGATCCTGTCGGGATTGATGTGCATGGAGTTTCTTTAGGTACTGTCCAATATTGGCACTAGAAGCAGTACCTTACTGATTCGGATGACCGGACTGAGCTGGGGGTGATTATACTGAATTCGAGAAACCACTTTAGGACACTCTCTGACTCTATGGCCTGGCTTACCACATTCGAAACATACATCACTGCCAGCTATACAGATACCCTAATAGTTTCTGCCATACTTTTGGCAGGGAGGATTGGTTTAGGCACTATTAATACTGCCCTAGGGTTTAGGTCCTAATGCTTAATCTCTATTACCCTCTCTGAATTTCAGCACTGGAGCATTGGTTGAGGACAGAGCTGGAACTTAGGATTTTGAGCAGAACTGAGGACGACTGCCACCCTCTGTTTTGGGATGAGTAATGTTGAAGCTACCTGTTCTAGATTTCTTACTCTCCCCCTCCTTCTCCCTATTTTTGGCCTCTTCTATCTGCTGGTCATGGACCATGAGCCTGGATATGTTCATTTCCTTAATTAGTATTGTAGTCCTACACTCCTTAACCACACCGTTAGACATACCCGACACAAGCTTACTCATCTTAGATCTATAATTTTCTACCACATAAGGAGCATATCTAGCTAACTGAGTAAATTTGAGGCAATACTCTTTCACTATCATGTTGCCATGCCACAGATTAATAAACTCCAAAACCTTAGCTTCTCTCAACTCTAAGGGGAAGAATCTATCAAGGAAAGCAGTAGAAAACTCCTCCCATTCTACGATCCCTGTATCAGTGCCCTTATCTGTCTTCAACTATTTAAACAATGTGTGAGACACATCCCGCAACTGATATATAGCCAACTTCGCACTCTCACTAGAATTCACCCCTATTATATTTGTGACTTTCTTCACCAAGTCAAGGAATTCTTGTAGGTCCTCTTCAGATTTAGACCATGTAAATAATGGAGGAATCATTTGGGTGAAGTCCCGAATTCTAGAAATAGTAGTATTGGCCACTAGGTTGGCTTGAGTAACAGTTGGGTGTTCATTTTAGGATGCCATAGAATGAGCTAAAGTGGTGAAACCTGCTTTGAACTCTGCATATGAAACATGTTTGTCCAGGGGATCTTCCTGAACGGGCTGAGGTGCTGGCTAATTTCTAGTTCCCCTTCCTTGAGTTATTTTGGAAGGCATATTCTGTAAATAGAAGAAAATATTGGATTAGACAGATAGTTTAACTTGAGCTCATGCTCACTCGCATGACAATAACACTGAAAGAAGGGAAAATTTTCCTAAAATTCCTCATAGCATCTTGTCCATAAGTGTAACGCGCTACACACCCATACACAAGACTCTACTAGACGTGGCTTTCATACTTCCTAGGACTCTGTTGAACCTTAGGCTCTGATACCAAGTTTTAACGACCCTATTCTGCAGCCCAGACACCACATAATGCTTACGACCCCAAAGGATCACAAGCCAACCTATGACTGATACTTGTTGTGAGCACTGAATAATAATACTGAAATAATGCAGAAGTATAACTGAAATGCCATAAATTTCTTAAAAATATTGATATGAGTACTGAAATACTGATAAAAATACTAAAAACAAATCTGAATACTGTCTAAGCAAATCTAGTCTGAAAGCCTCTAACTGTCTAAATATGGAGTTTATGGGACAAGCCCCCAACTAACTCTGGCTACTGAGCATACTGAACTAATGAAATAAAAGAAATTTATCCTCAAACTATGAGAACTCACCATTGTATCTGTTGTTGATAGTCTGAACTGCTAAGTATGGTCAGGAGCCTATGATATGAGACATCATAGCATAAAGAAAATAGTATGTGTTAGTACTTTTAATGACTAGTATGCTAAATGAGGTAAGGCTTTATGCATGGATTCATATGCATGAACAATAACTGACTTGGTGATAAGACTATAACTAAGTAGGAGTACATGAATAACTGAACATGATGTAACTACTAAGTATGCAATACTGCACCTATAAAAGTATACTTTTTTTGAGATTACACTGAAGCTAAGTATTGAGTTCTGATAACTGAGTAGTTAATATTTGAGGTTACAGAAAACTAAATTACTGATAATTGGGTGACTGTGTCTTACAGTCCTGATCCTATAAAACTAAACTGAGTTCTGGGTTGAGCTAGGTGACTATGTCTGATAGTCCTGATTCTATAGAACTGAACTGAGTTCTGTACAAAGTTTAAAACTAAAACTGTGGGAGTGTTCATCTAATCGACATACCCCGATTATCAACTGAGTTGGGTTCCAACCTGTGACCCCAGTTGGAAGGGTGTTAGCACCTTGCTAAGGGATAGTAACAATGGATATGAGTTAACCCTCTCTAGAAGGAAGATCTTTCATCAACCCTCACTGGAAGGAAAACTCGTACGAGATATATCAACCCTAGTCTGGCAGGAAGATATCTCAACCTAAACTAGCTATGTAGTTATGTAACGCAGGGATTGCTACGAAGGGTCAAACCCTCTCAGGCCAGAATTCCTCCATCCCTTGGTTCGTTTGGTGCTGAATCCTACTACCAACTGAAGGGACCCTAAATTGATTTCTACATTCTACTGGGCTTGACTAAACCTACACTAATCGTGTTGACTGACTGAACTGGAATGAATTTACTAAGTTCTGCTAACTAATTAAGTTCTACCAATCGTGAAATTACTAAAACTATTTTATTACTACTATAATTCTAGGTAAACTGCTAGATTTCGTGTAATAAATACCCCTAGGACTCGATAACATCAATAATAATGAGACACGACAATTCTTTAAAACATAACGATAATGAATTATCAACAATACACTCACTAAGGCATTCTAACAAATGTTTTAACTTGTACGTGAATGGAAAAGCATGCTAACATATCATAATCTCACTAATCCAATCACATGGACATTTCATCAAACACTTACAAGGCATAGATTTGACATAGGTTTAATTTTAAACATGTAGTTCTAGCATGAATTCATCATTAAGATCGCCAATGGATCACAATACCCACTTTATTCACATAGGCATTTTGAGGAGGCATAACCTTAAACTTGGGCATGAACAACATTCTAATGCATCATGACTACAATAATCAATTCACAATGCAAGGGTTTCAACATGGGTCTTACAAAAATTATATACATGGTATCTTATATTCATGAAAACATCAATTAAATCTTGGATTGAAAACCCATACAACAACATGAACATAAAAACAAACCAATTGGTACATGTAATTCATGAAAACTATTAACTTAAGAGTTTAAAAAGGGTTCTTGAACTCAAAGGGTAGAAGGAAACCCTTGGATGAACACTTAACATACGTTGCTTGTTAATTTCGTGGAGATTTGGGTGAGTTCTTGAGGCTTGATTCTTGAACTTGATAAAGTTAGGGTTTGTTCATGATAGGATTTTGTGAAAAGAATAAGCAATTATGCTATTTGGGGATTTAATCCCGTGTTATGGAACTAATGGGTAAAGGGAAAATAACCCATTTGCCCTTAAATACGCGGAACATAACTGCAGGAAAATACACAAGCCGGACAAGCCAAGGAATGCGGGCTCTGGAACACCACTCTAGGTGAGGCATCATAGGCTCTAGAGTGCCACTTTGTGCAGGGCACCGCGGGCTTATTGCCTCAAGCCACTATTTATGAATTCCAAACACTTCCTTATGCTTGTCTAAAAATTCTTAAACTCACCCAAGATGTACTATTGACTTCCCTGATCATGTATCAACTTAAAAGCTAGCTTTTTTAGGTCGGTAAGGTCATAAATAAGTTCCTCAAAGTTGGAGGTATTTAGAAAAGACTAAGTCCTAACACTTCGCTAAAATTTTCTAAGTCTGGGACCTCTTTTGGCATGCTATAAAGGACTCAAACAATTAGGATTTTGTAGGGTCTTATAATATCTCCCCTTGGGAATATTCGTCCTCGAATGAGACTGATAAGCTGAGAATACTAATATACTGATATTACACACTGAATGTGCACAACTAAAGGATGATTACATAACTGAAACTACTGATATACTGAGTTATCATACTGAACACACATAAGTAAAGCATGACTGAATTTTCAATACATGGCAGATGACTGGACTATTTCATGAATGAATGCGTGATATAAGAATGTTATACAGCTATAACTGAGCATGAAGTAGAGTAAAATCTAAGGAAGACTATTACATTAGGCCGAGTCTGAGTTTGCATAGAATAGGTATGGATACTTTGTATGCGTATTTGCCTCTACTTCTTAAGTAGCTCCCTCAACTGACTGATTCCACCAAAGAACTTTGACCAATGGAACTTCTTTGTTCCTTAGCCTGTGAATCTAAAACTAAGGATTTTGACTGAGATTTTCTCACAAGAGAGACCGCTCTGAATATCTACTCTCTCTGCAAAGACTACAACGGTTGGGTCACTTATGCACTTCTTTAGCAAGGAGACATGAAATACTGGATGTACTATTGCTAAGTCTAAAGGTAACTCAAACTCATAAGCTACCTTTTCGAGATGGCTGAGAATTTGGTAAGGACCGACATATCGGGGACTGAGCTTCTTATCTTTCTAAACCTTTTCACCCCTACATAGGAGAGATTTTCAAGTACACAAAATCACCAATCTCGAACTCGAGTTCTTTTCTCCTCATATCCACATACAATTTTTGCTGATTTTGGGTTGTCTTAAACCTTTCATTGATAAACTGAACTTTATATGAGGAATCGAACATCAAGTCAGGACCTACTACTGTGGCCTCACCTACTTAGAACCAACCAATTAGAGATCAACATATCCTGCCATAGAGAGCCTCAAACAGAGCCATTTGAGTACTGGAATGATAATTGTTATTGTATGGAAACTCAATCAGTGGCAAATGGTTATCCCAACTACCTATAAAATCTACAACACAGGCTTATAACATATCTTCTAGAGTTAGACTAGTCCTTTGTTGTTGACCATCTATTTGAGGGTGAAAGGTTGTACTGAGGTGAACTTGGGTACCAAGACCCTTTTAGCATGCTTTCTAGAAATTAAAGGTAAACTGGGTACCTCTATCTAAGAAGATAGATACTGGGACTCCATGTAACTTAACCAACTCTCTAATATAGATTTTGTCACAGTCGTCCATAAAATAGGAGGTATGAATTGGCAAAAAAATGGATGGATTTGGTTATCCTGTCTACAATAACACAAATTGAATCATGTTGGTGACGGGTACAGGGAAAACCCATCATAAAATCCATGTAAACCTCCTTCCACTTCCAAAAGGGAATACTAAACTCCTACATGGAACCACTGGGCTTTTGATGCTTGATCTTACCTAGCTGACACGTAGAGCACTTAGCTACAAAATCAGCGATGTCTCTCTTCATTTGAATCCACCAATAGATCTCTCGCAGATTGAGGTACATCTTAGTGGCCCCTGGATGAATAGAGTAATGTGCACCATGCATTTTTGCTAGAATTCGTTGCCTCAAGTCATCTACACCTTGCATACATAGTGTACCCTGACAATGCAACACACGATTTTCCCATTAGGAGAAAACCTCTACTTTCTGATCTCTGACTGACTCCTTTAGTTTAACAAGGATGGGATCCCTGTACTTCTCTTCTTTTTCTTCAGAATACAAAGATGATTTTGAACTATTATATACCCAAACACTACCCTCTATTGAATCGATGAGCAAACACCTATTCGAGAAATCTAATGAACTTCCTGAACTAGCCTCTTCTTACTATCCTCAACGTAAGCCACACTACCCATGCATAATCTACTAAGAGCATCAGCCACTACATTAGGCTTACGTAGATGATATAGCACACTCATTTCATAATATTTCAACAACTCTAACCATCTCCTCTGGCGTAGGTTTAGATCTTTCTGAGAAAACACATACTGTAGGCTTTTATGGTCTGTGAACACATCATTATGTACTCCATACTAGTAATGCCTCAAGATATTGAAGCCAAACACTACAGATGCTAACTCTAGATTAGGGTTGGGGTAATTTTTCTCTCGGGGCTTAAGCTGAATAGAGGCATAGGCTATGACCTTACCCCGCTACATCAAAATACACCCCAAACCAACTCTAGAAGCATTGTAATAAGCAAAAAATCCATATAAACTGTATGGTAAAGTAAAAACTGAGGCTGTAGTGGGTCGAGTCTTCAACTTCTAAAACACTTCTCACAAGAATCTGACCACTGGAATCTGACTTTCTTCGGAGTCAATCTGGACATAGGAGATGCAATAGATAAAAATCCTTCAACAAACCATCGATAATAGCCAGCCAAGCCCAAGAAACTCCTGATATCTGATAGAGAGATGGGTATAAGCTAGTTTCTCACTACTTCGGTATTTTGAGGATCCACTCTAATGCCATCACCAGAATCTCTATTTCCAAGAAAATATACTGACCTTAGCCAAAATCACATTTACTGAATTTGGCGAACAATTGATAGGCTCTAAGAGTCTCTAACACTATTCTAAGATGGTCTGCATGATCACTTTCACTGCGAGAGTAGACAAGAATGTGATCAACAAAGACTATGATGAACATGTCAAAGTACTACTGAACACATAATTCATTAAGTCCATGAAAGCTACTGGGGCATTTGTAAGACCAAAGGACATGACTAGAAACTTAAAGTGACCATACCGAGTTTCGAATATTGTTTTTAAAATGTCACATTCTCTGACTCTGAGATGTTGATAGCCTGATCAGAGCTCTATCTTAGAAAAGTAACTGGCACCCTGAAGTTGGTTAAACAAGTCATCAATTCTGAGAAGTAGATATTTATTCTTGACTGTGACTTTGTTCAACTGATGGTATTCTATACACATTCTTAGAGAACTGTCTTTCTTACACACGAATTGGATTGGTGCACCCTATGGGGAAATAATGGTTTTGATTAATCCCTTGTCTAGGAGAGCCCTTCAACTCTTCTTTTATTTCTTTGAGTTCTAGTGGGGTCATACAGTATGGTGAGATAGAGATAGGCTGAGTATGTAGAAGAAGGTCTATTCCAAAGTAAATTTCCCTTTTGTGAGGTACTCCAGGAAGATCATCAGGGAACACATCTAAGAATTCATTTACTACTTAAACTGACTCAAGGCTAGGAGTATCAAAACTAGAATCCTTAACTTGAACAAGATGATAAATACATCCCTTAGTAATCATTTTTCTCGCCCTAAGAAATCAAAAACCAAGTCAAGCCCTACTACTGTGGCCTCACCTACTTAGAACTAAACAATTGGAGATCTACATCTCCTACCATAGAGAGCCTTAAATGGAGCCATTTGAATACTGGAATGATAGTTGTTATTATATGAAAGCTCAACCAGTGGCAAATGGTCATCCCAACTACCTATAAAATCAATAGCACAGGCTTTTAACATATCTTCTAGAGTCTGAATAGTCCTTTATTCTTGACTATCTTTCTGAGGGTGAAAGGCTGTAC
This sequence comes from Capsicum annuum, assembly GCF_002878395.1. Taxonomy (NCBI): domain Eukaryota; kingdom Viridiplantae; phylum Streptophyta; class Magnoliopsida; order Solanales; family Solanaceae; genus Capsicum; species Capsicum annuum. The sequence goes on from NC_061122.1 coordinate 85,521,505, forward strand.
TGAGGTAAACTTGGGTACCAAGACCATTTTAGAATGCTTTCTGGAAATTAGAGGTAAAATAGGCACCTCTATCTAAGATGATGGATACTAGAACTTCATATAACTGTACCAACTCTCTAATATACAGTTTGGCGTAGTGCTCGGCTGAATAGGAGGCATGAATTGGTAAAAAATAGGCGGATTTCATCATCTTACCTAAAATGACCAAATCGAATCATGCTAGTGACAGGTACGGGGCAAAACTATCACAAAATCCATATAAAACTCCTCCCACTTCCAAGTGGGAATACTAAACTCCTGTATGGAACCACTAGGCTTTTGATGCTTGATCTTACCCAGCTGACACGTAGAGCATTTCGCTACAAACTCGGTAATATCCCTCTTTATCCTAATCCAGCAATAGGTCACCTGCAGATTGCGGTACATCTTAGTGGCCCCTGGATTAGTAGAGTAATGCACACTATGTGCTTCTTTAAGAATTTGTTGCCTCATGTCATCTACACCTTGCACACATAGTCAACCCTAACAATGTATCACACCATTTTACCTGTAGGAGAAAACCTCTACTTTTTGATCTCTGATTGACTCATTTAGTTTAACAAAATAGGATCTTGGTACTAATTTTATTTTACTTCGGAAACCAAAGATGATTCTAAACTTTTCTACACCCAGACACTACCCTCTGTTGAATCTACTAAGGGAATACCTAGTCAGGAAATCTGATGAACTTCTTAAACTAACTTTTTCTTACCATCCTCAACGTGAGCCATACTACCCATGAACAATATACTGAGAATGTTAGCCACTACATTGGGCTTACCCGAATGATACAGATCACTCATGTCATAATCTTTCAACCACTCTAACCACCTCCTCTGGCACAGGTTCAAAACTTTCTAAGAAAATACATACTGTAGGCTTTTATGGTCTGTGAACAGATTAATATGTACTCCATACAAGTAATACCTCTAGATCGTTAAGCCAAACACTACAGCTGCTAACTCTAGATTATGGGTGGGGTAATTTTTCTCATAGGGCTTAAGCTGTATAGAGGCATAGGCTATGACCTTACCCCGCTACATCAAAATATACCCCAAACCAACTCTGGAAGTATTACAATAAACAAAAAATTCCAACTGAACCGTCTGGTAATGTCAAAACTGGGGTTGTAGTGAGATGAGTCTTCAACACCTGAAAATCTTCTCATAGGAATCTAACCACTGGAATCTTACTTTCTTCTCAGTCAATCTGGACATGAGGATGAAATAGACAAAAATCCTTCAACATACCATTAGGAATAGCTAGCCAAGCCTAAGAAACTCCTAATATTTGATAGAGTGATGGGTCTAGGCCAGTTTCTTACTTCTTCAATCTTTCGAGGATCCACTCTAATGCCATCACCAGAATTTATATGTCCAAGAAAATCTACTAACCTTAGCAAAAATTACATTTACTAAATTTGACGAATAATTGATGGCCTCTAAGACTCTTTAACACTATTCTGAGATGATCTACATGATCACTTTCACTGCGGGAGTAAACAAGAATGTGATCAATAAAGATTGTTACGAACATGTCAAAGTACTATTGGAATACGTGATTCATTAAGTCCATAAAAGCTGCTGGGGAATTTATAAAGACCAAACTACATGAATAGAAACTCTAAGTGAGCATACCGAGTTTGGAATGCTATTTTCAAAATATCACACTCTGACTATGAGCTATTGATAACCTGACTTGAGGTCTATCTTACAAAAGTAACTGGCACCCTGAAGTTGGTTAAACAAGTCATCAATTCTGGGAAATAGATATTTGTTCTTGATTGTGACTCTTCAACTGATGGCAGTCTATACACATTCTTAGAGAACCGTCTTTCTTACACACAAAAACGACTGGTGCACCCTATGGGGAAATTTTAGGTCTGATTAATCCCTTATCTAGGAGAGCGCTTCAACTCTTCTTTTAATTCTTTGAGTTCTGCTAAGGCTATACTATATGGAGGGATAGAGATAGGCTAAGTATCTGGAAAAAAGTCTATTTCAAAGTCAATTTCCCTTTTGGGAGGGACTCCAGGAAGATCATCAGGGAACACATCTGAGAATTTATTTACTATTTAAACTAACTCAAGGCTAGAAGTATCAAAACTAGAATCCTTAACTCGAACAAGATGATAAATACATCCCTTAAATATTATTTTCATCTCCCTAAGAAATCAAACACCAAGTCAAGCTCTACTACTACAGCCTCACCTACTTAGAACCAACCAATTATAGATCTATAGCTTCTACCATATAGAGCCTCAAATAGGGCCATTTGAATACTGGAATGATAGTTATTACTGTATGAAAACTCGATCAGTGGAAAATGATCATCCTAGCTACCTATAAAATTAAAATCATAGCCTCTTAGCATATCTTCTAGAGTTTGAATAGTCCTTTATGCTTGACCATCTGTCAAACGGTGAAAGGTTGTACTGAGGTGAACTTGGGTACCAAGACCCTTTTGGAATGCTTTCTAGAAATTAGAGGTAAACTACATACCTCTATCTAAGATGATAGATACTGGGACCCCATATAACTGTACCAACTCTCTAATATAGAGTTTGGCATAGTCCTCGGCTGAATAGGAGGTATGAATTGGCAAAAAAAGGGCGGATTTGGTCATATTGTCTACAATGACCCAAATCAAATCATGCTGGTGATGGGTACGGGGCAAACCCGTCAAAAAATCCATATAAACCTCCTCCTACTTCAAAGTAGGAATACTAAACTCTTGCAAGGAATCATGGAACCACTGGGCTTTTGATGCTTGATCTTACCTAGCTGACACGTAGAGAACTTAGCTACAAACTCGGCGATGTCCCTCTTCATCCCAATCTACCAATAGATCCCCCACAGATTGTGTTAAATCTTAGTGCTACCTAGATGAATAGAGTAATGTGCACCATGCACTTTTTTAAGAATTCGTTGCCTCAAGTCATCTACAACTTGCACACATAGTCTACCCTAATAACGCAACACACCATTTCCCCCAAAGGTGAAAACCTCTACTTTCTGATCTCTGATTGACTCTTTTAGTTTAACAAGACTGGGATCCCTGTACTAATTTTCTTTTAATTTGGAAACCAAAGATGATTCCAAACTATTCTGTACCCAGATACTACCCTCTGTTGAATCGACTAAGCGGACATCTGGTCGAGAAATCTGATGAACTTCCTAAACTAACTTCTTCTTACCATCCTCAACGTAAGCCACACTACCCATGGAAAATCTACTGAGAGCGTCATCCACTACATTGGGCTTACCCAAATGATATAGATCACTTATTTCATAATCTTTCAACAACTCTAACCACCTCCTTTGGCACAGGTTCAGATTTTTCTAAGAAAACACATACTGCAGGCTTTTATGGTCTGTGAACACATCAGCATGTACTCCATACAAGTAATGCCTCCAGATCTTTAAGCTAAGAACTACAGCTGCTAACTCTAGATCATGGGTGGGATAATTTTTTCACAGGGCTTAAGCTATATAGAGGCATAGGCTATGACCTTACCCCGCTACATCAAAACATACCCAAACCAACTCTAAAAGCATCGCAATAAACAAGAAAATCCATCTGAACCATCTAATAATGTCAAAACTGGGGTTTTAGTGAGATGAGTCTTCAACTCTTAAAACTCTTCTCACTGAAATTGACCACTGGAATCTGACTTTCTTCTGATTCAATCATGAGGGATGTAATAGACAAAAATCCTTCAAAAAACCATCGATAATAGCCAGCCAATCCCAAGAAACTCCTGATATCTGATAAAGAGATAGGTCTAGGCCAGTTTCTCACTACTTTGATCTTTTGAGGATCTACTGTAATGTCATCACCAGAATCTATATGTCCAGGGAAATTTACTAACCTTAGACAACATCATATTTACTGAATTTTGTGATCAATTAATGGACTCTAAGAGTCTCTAACACTATTCTGAGATGGTCTACATGATCACTTTCACTGTAGGAGTAAACAAGAATATGATCAATAAAGACTATGATGAACATATCAAAGTACTACTGGAACGTGTGATTTATTAAGTCCATGAAAGCTGCTGGGGCATTTGTAATACCAAAGGACATGACTAGAAACTCAAAGTGACAATATCGATTTTGGAATACTGTTTTCGAAATATCACATTATCTGACTTTGAGCTGTTGATAGCCTGATCTGAGGTCTACTTAGAAAAGTAAATGGCACCCTGAAATTGGTCAAAAAAGTCATCAATTCTGGGAAGTAGATATTTGTTCTTGACTATGACTTTTTTCAACTGATGGTAGTCTATACACATTCTTAGAGAACTCTCTTTCTTACACACGAATAGGACTGGTGCGCCCTATGGGGAAATTATGGGTCTGATTAATCCCTTATCTAGGAGAGCCCTTCAACTCTTCATTTAATTATTTGAGTTCTGCTGGGGCTATACTATATGGTGGGATAGAGATAGGATGAGTATCTGGAAGAAGGTCTATTCTAAAGTCAATTTCCTTTTAAGGAGGGACTCAAAGAAGATCGTCAGGGAACATATTTGAAAATTCATTTACTACTTAAACTAACTCAAGGCTAGTAGTATCGAAACTAGAATCCTTAACTCGAACAAGATGATAAACATATCCTTTAGATATCATTTTTCTCGCCCTAAGGAATCAAACACAAATTTAGGCCCTACTACTGAGGCCTCACCTACTTAAAACCAACCAATTGTAGATCTACATATCCTACTATACAGACCCTCAAACGAAACCAGTTGAATCCTGGAATGATAGTTGTTATTGTATGGAAACTCAATCAATGGCAAATTGTCATCCCAACTAAGATGATGGATATTGGTACTCCATATAAATTGACCAACTCTCTAATATAGAGTTTGGTGTAGTCTTCGGCTGAATAGGAGGTATGAATTGGCAAAAAATAGGGGATTTAGTTATCTTGTCTACAATGAACCAAATTGAATCATGCTGGTGACGGCTATGAGGCAAACCTATCACAAAATCTATGTAAACCTCCCCCTACTTCCAAGTGGGAATACTAAACTCCTGCATAGAACCACTAGGCGTTTGATGCTCGATCTTACCCAGCTGACACGTAGAGCACTTAGCTACAAAATTAGTAATGCCCCTCTTCATCTCAATCCACCAATAGATCCCCTGCTGATTTCGGTACATCTTAGGGGCCCTTGGTTGAATAGATTAATACTCACTATGCGTTTCTATAAGAATTCATCTCCTCAAGTCATCTATATCTTGCACACATAGTCTACCCTGACAATGCAAAATACCATTTCCCCCTTAGGAGAAAACCTCAACTTTATACTATCTGACTGAATCCTTTAGTTTAAAAATACTGGGATCCCTGTACTACTGTTCTTATACTTTGAAAACCAAAGATAATTCAGAACTATTCTGTACCCAGACACTACCCTCTGTTAAATCGACTAAGCAGGCACCTAGTTGGGAAATCAGATGAACTTCCTAAACTAACTTCTTCTTACCATCCTCAACGGGAGCCACACTAAATATGGACAATCTACTAAGAGCATCAGTTACTACATTGGGCTTACTCAGATGATACATAAGACATATGTCATAATCTTTCAACAACTCCAACTACCACTTCAGGCGTAGGTTCAGATCTTTCTGAGAAAACAATACTATAGGATTTTATGGTCTGTGAACACATCAACATGATCTCCATACAATTAATGCATCTAGATCATTAAGCCAAACACTACAGCTGCTAACTCTAGATCTTGGGTGGGATAACTTTTCTGATAGGGCTTAAGCTGTATAGAGACATAGCATATGACCTAACCCTGCTACATCAAAACACACCCCAAACCAACTTAGAAAACATCACAATAAACAAAAAATCCATCTGAACCGTCTGGTAAAGTCAAAATTGAGGCTGTAGTGTGTCGAGTCTTCTACTCCTAAAATTCTTCTCACAGGAATCTGACCACCAGAATCTGACTTTCCTCTAAGTTAATCTGGACATGGGGTATGGAATAGACAAAAATGCTTCAATAAACCATCAATAATAGCCAACCAAGCCCAAGAAACTCCTGATATCTGATAGAGTGATGGGTTTAGGCTAGTTTCTCACTGTTTTGGTCTTTTAGGGGTCCAGTCTAATGCAATCACTAGAATCTATATGTCTAAGAAAATCTATTGACCTTATCCAAAATTGCATTTACTGAATTTGGCAAATAATTGATGGGCTCTAAGACTCTCTAACACTATTCTGAGATGGTCTGCATGATCACTTTCACTGCGAGAGTAGACAAGAATATGATCAACAAAGACTATTATGAATATATCAAAGTACTACTGGAACATGTGATTCATTAAGTCCATGAAAGGTTTTGTGGCATTTGTAAGACCAAAGGACATAACTAGAAACTTAAAGTGACCATACCAAATTTGGAATGCTACTTTCAAAATGTGACATTCTCTGAATTTGAGCTGTTGATAACTTAATTAGAGATCTATCTTAGAAAAATAACTGGCACCCTAAAGTATGTCAAATAAGTCATAAATTCTGGGAAGTAGATATTTATTCTTCACTGTGACTTTGTTCAACTGATGGTAGTCTATACACATTCTTCGAGAACCGTCTTTCTTACACACGAATAGGACTGGTGCACCCTATGGATAAATAATGGGTCTGATTAATGCCTTGTCTAGGAGATCTCTTCAACTCTTCTCTTAATTCTTTGAGTTCTGTTGGGGTCATACTGTATGGCGGGATAGAGATATGCTGAGCATCTAGAAGAAGGTCTATTCCAAAGTCAATTTCCCTTTTGGGAGGGACTCCGGTAAGATCATCAGGGAACATAACTGAGAATTCATTTACTACTTAAACTAACTCAAGGATGGGAGTATCGAAACTAGAATCCTTAACTCAAAAAAGATGATAAATATATCCCTTAGTTATCATTTTCCTTGTCGTAAGGTAAGAAACAAGTTGACCCCTAAGTGCTGAAGTACTACTCCTCCCTTCAAGGACAGGTTTATTTGGAAATTGAAAATGGATTGAATTACTGATAATTGGGTGACTATATCTTGTAGTCTTGAACTTGTAGAACTAAACTAAGTTCTATGCTGAGTTGTGTGACTGTGTCTCATAGTCCTAATTCTATAGAACTGAAATGAGTTCTATACTGAGTTTACAATTGAAACCGTGGGAGTGTTCATCTAATCGGCATACCTCGATTATAAACTGAGCTAGGTTCCAACCCGTGACCCCTATTAGAAGGGTGTTAGCACCTTGCCAAGGGATAGCAATAATGGCTATAAGTTAACCCTCTCTGGTAGGAAGTTCTTTCGTCAACCCTCGCTGGAAGAAACACTCGTACGAGATATATTAACCCTTTTCTGGTAGGAAGATATCTCAACCTACGCTGGCTATGTAGTTCTATAATTCAGGGATTGCTACTAAGGGTCAAACCTTCTCCAGCAGAAATACCTCCATCCCTTGGTTCATTTGGTGCTGAATCCTACTCCTAACTTAATGGACCCTGAACTAATTTCTAAACTGTACTGGGCTTGAAAAACTTACACTGATCGTGTTGACTGACTGAACTGGAATAATTTTACTGAGTTCCGCTTACTGACTGAGTTCTACCATTTGTGAAATTACTCAAACTATTCTATTGCTACTATAATTCCAGGTAAACTATTAGATTTCATGTAATAAATACCCCTGGGACTCGATAGCATCAATAATAATGAGACATGACAATTCTTGAAGACATAATGATAATCAATTATCCACAATACATTCACTAAGGTATTTTGACAAATGTTTTAACTTGTATGTGAATGGAAAAGCATGCTAACATATTATAATCTCACTATTCCAATCACATGGACATTTCATCAAACACTTACAAGGCATAGATTTGACATGGGTTTAACTTTAAACATGTAGTTCAAGCATGAATTCATTATTAAGATCGCCAATGGATCATAATGCCCAATTTATTCACATAGGCATTTTATCAAACACATAGAAGGCATAACCTTAAACTTAGAAATGAATAACATGCTAATGCATCATCACTACAATAATCAATTCACAATGCAAGGGTTTCAACATGGGGCTTACAAAAATTACATACATGGTATCTTATATTCATGAAAACTACAATTAAATCTTGGATTGAAAACCCATACAACAATATGAACATGACAAAAAAAACAATTGGTACATGTAATTCATGAAAACTATTAACTTGAGGTTTTAAAAGGGGTTCTTGAACTCCAAGGGTGGAAGAAAACCTTGGATAAACACTTAACATACCTTGCTTGTTAATTTCATGGAGATTGGGGTGAGTACTTGCGGCTTAATTCTTGAACTTGATAAATCTAGGGCTTATTCTTGAGAGGATTTTGTGAAAAGTATGTGCAATTATGCTATTTGGGGCTTTAATCCTGTGTTATGGACCTAATAGGTGAAGGAAGAATGACCAACTTTCCCTTAAAATTGTGGAACATAACTGCAGGAAAATACACACCGGACTAGCCAGAGTGTCGCGGGCTCTGGAGCGCCGCTCCAGGTAGGGCGTCGTAGGCTTATCGCTTCAAGCCATTGTTTTTGAATTCTAAACACGCCCTTATGCTTTTTCAAAAATTCCAAAACTCACTTAGGATGTACTATTGACTTCCCCGATCATGAATCAACTTAAAAACTGGCTTCCCAAGGTCAAGAAGGTAGTAAATAAATTTCTCAAAGTTTGAGGGCTTGAGAAAAGTTAAGTCCTAACACTTGGCTGAAATTTTCTAAGTCTGGGACCTCTTTTGGCATGCTTTAAAAGACTCCAACGATTAGGATTCTGTGGGATCTTATAGTCAAGGGATGATTGGGCCTAAATTTTATTGGGCTGTTGTATTTTAGTTTTTGGGCTTCATATTTTAGTGGTATTTGGTCGGTATTTTGCTGAAATACAAGGAGTAAATGGTCCAAGAAAATTAAGTTTGCAAGAACTTCTAATTTCCTCACCCATTTTCATTTAATTTATTTAATTATGCTTATTAAAATAATAAGACAAAATAAAATCTAGTAAATTTACAATAAATTTAATAATATAACAAGTATTTTGTTAATATGCTTACACATATTTATTTATTTATTTTAGAAAGGTAGTGAACTGATACTTTAAAAATATATTTATTTATTTATTTTTGAGAAAATTTATACGACAAGACACTGGTATTTTAATAGTAAAAATAAGACAAATATCATTCTCAAACTGTTAACGCTAGAAATAAGAAAAATATATTGAAAAAATACTTAAGAATCCTAAGCATCGAGAAATTAATTTTATGAAAAAAGAAGAGCCGAAATTGGGTGTCAATAGATTGTCCCTCTTAGATCAAAGATGATTGAAAAAGTCTTTGGCTGAAGACATTGACATAAACCAATTTTATCTCGACTGGTGAATTAAACCAATTCTCGAAAGGATACACCCAAAGGGTGTAATGGTAAAGGTAGAATTGGCATGATTCTGATTATGAATTCAACCGAACACTGGTTCTTGAGTCACGTACATATCCCGTATTTCATGAGAATTAGATTGATGTTTTTCAAAAGTTATGTTATGCAAAAATGATGAGGCAATCTCAAAATTTTATCCTAGTTTCAGATTTATGATGATGATGGAATATAAGAATAGATTTGTGAAAAAGTTGACAGTTGTACAAGAAAATTTTTAACTATTGAGTCGAGTCAGCTTGAATCATCGACGTTGCTAGAGATGCTTGACATTCCGCTAGCATTACCCTAGTTCTCTACTTAGAGATAGTTCCATGTTTGTGATAAAATTCCTACAAAACTTAAACTAGGTAAAGCAATTAGTACATAAATAGTAAATGCATTCAGTGAATTAGTAAAAATAATGCCTCGAGCATTACTTTATGCAAATGGTCTTTCAAGTCGGAAACAAAGCTTATGAAAATGAAGTTTTAGGCCGCTAATTCATGTGAATGATGTAATTCTGCGATGAACATGAGGCCTTAAACCAAGTAAATTATAAAGACGAGGCATTTTCAGCCAAATGATTGACAGGCGGGGCTTTCCCTTTAGCCAGTGATTTAAGAAAAACAACTCTTGCAAGAAATGGATTTCTATAAAGCATCCCTTTAGTGCATCCATAAGTTTTGTACAGTTATCAAAAAGCAATTGTGTAGTGCATTTGAAAGTAATTGTGCAGTGCTATAGAAGAAATTGAAAGTCATGCATAGTACAAAATCTTATAGTGATTGTGTAGTGCCTTAGAAGAAAATGAAAGTCATGCATAATGCACAATAACTTAAAGCGATTGTGTAGTGTTTTATAAGGAAATGTAAGCCATGGATAGTGCAAAATAATTTAAAGTAATTGTGCAGTGCTTTAAAAGAAAAAGAAAGTCATGCATAGTGCAAAATAACTTAAAGCAATTGTGCAGTGCATTCATGCCCATGCAAAAATCATTAAAGCCATGTGCAATGCATTGTAAAATATATCAAAGCATTTGTGGAATGCATGTCCGGCACAATTTAGAGCATGTATACAAAATAAGTGAAAGCCATTTATTATACATTTAGAATAATTTAAGCAATTGTGCAATGCATTTGCGCTTATGCAAAGCCATTAAATCCATGTACAATGAATTTTAACATATTTTAAAGCATTCGTCCGGTGCCAAATAATTAAAATCCAAGTATTACGCATTTTAAGCATTTGAAAAAACTTGTGCAGTATTTTAAAGACATCTATATAGACCAGCCAAAAATCATGTGTCATGCATTTGAAATCGTCATAAAATCTTCAAAATCATTTAATCAATATTACTGGAAAGGCATGATTTCTCCTAAATGTTCTAGAGGAAGTTCAAATTGTTCGAGATGTGTTGCAAATATTATTGACTTTTGGCTTCTTTTATTCATCAAAACCTACACTCAAAGAAAATTTATAAGTTTGGTAGGTGGTTGATTTGTGTTGACTTTGAAGGTATGGCTCTTGATACTATGTGCTTCCCGCTTTGTTTTGAATCGTAACTCCATCTATTAAAATCTTGACCTGTAGATAATAAGAAAATATTTGGTAAAATATTATTTAAAATAAAAGATAAAGAAGAGTGATAAATAACTTGATAAACAAAACATGCAAATATGCGTGGTGGTAAAAGAAATTCTTCCAAACTTTTGAACTATGACATATTGTGAAACAATATGATATATTTATCCAACGTGAATGTCCATTTTTGAACTACTTGGTTGAACCCACACTCTTCAATATCTCTTGACGTCTTCTCAACCATTTCTTGAAACAATTTCCCTTAAAAGTTGTCCCAGCTTTGACTTGAGAGATGTTGATGGTCTAAGATGATGAGACCGAGCCTTGTATAGGCTGCCTACATAACCCGCCAAGGGAATCAGGCCAAGCGTACTTCATGAAATACATTAAAGAAAATTAAAAATTAAGGGGTCGAACCCTCCATGGGTTGCCTACGTATCCCACGAGAATCAAGCCAGACGTAGATCATTGCATATGTAATAAAATGGGACATTTTTATTTTTATACTAATGTGACCGAGGCCTATGTGGCTGCCTACATATCTGTCCAGGAAATCAGGTCAACCTTAGTTCACATTACAAGTAAAGAGGGATTTTTTTGAAAATTGCTACTTAAAAAACCAAACCCAATATGGGTTTTCTACGTATTCCCCCATGGAAACTAAGTCATTAGTAGTTTTATTACATAGGAAAAGAAACATTACATTAAAAAATTAAGGGCTTCTAAACATAGTATCTCTTAACAGTATCTGTATTGATGGCTTTCAGCAATACTTCACCATCTATTTTTGCGAGGATCAATTCTCTGCCTATCAGTACTCGGTGAACAACATAAGGCACTTTCCAGTTAGGTGCAAACTTTCTCTTAGTTTTATTCTGGTGCAGAAATATGCTCTTCAACACTAATTGTCCTATTTTGAATTGTCTTGATCTTACCTTCTTGTTGAATGTTTTGGCCATTATAATCTGATAAAGCTAATCATGACAAACTACATTCATACTACTTTCATCAATTAGCATCAATTATTTATAGAGATTTTGAATCTATTTAGCATCACTCAACTCATCTTCCTGAATGATTCTCAAAGATGGTATCTCTACTTCTACAGGTAACACGGCTTCTATTCCAAAAACAAAAAGATAAAGTATCACTCCAGTAGAAGTTCTAATAGTGGTGTGATAGCCAAGGAGGGAAAATGGCAAATTCTTATGCCAATGCTTATAGTTATCAATCATCTTTCGCAATATTCGCCTAATGTTCTTGTTGGAAGCCTCAACTACTCCATTCATCTAAGGATGGTAAGAGGTGGAATTATGATAAGTAATCTTAAACTTCTTATAAATTAAGCTACTATTGAGATTAGCTCCATAATCAGTTATAATTGACTCAGGAACTCTAAAATGACAAATAATGTTATTGTGAACAAAATCTTTCACCATTTTCTTTGTCACGGACTTGAATGAACAGGCTTTTACCCATTTGGTGAAATAATAAATAGATACCACAATGAACGTATGTCCATTTGATGCGGATGGATCAAATGGAACGATGACATCCATGCCCCATGCAGGAAACGGCCAAGGAGAACTCATCACATTGAGTTCATTTGGTGGAACATAAATTAAATCACCATGAATTTTACATTGATGACATTTTTGAACAAAGAGAATGTAATATGTCTCCATTTTTATCCAAAAATATCCAGCTCAAAGAATCTTCTTTGCAAAAATAAAACCACTCATATGTGGCCCGTACATACCCCCATGTATCTCTTCAACTAACTTGGTAGCCTCCTGATCGTCGATGCACCTTAACAATCCTAAATCTGGTCCTCCTATAAATGATTTTTCTATTTAGGAAAAATGATGGCCAATCTCGGAAGTGTTCTCTTCTGAATACTAGTTATGCCTTCTTAATAGTCTCCCTCCTTGAGATACCTCATCATGTCAAAGTACCAAGGTTTTACATCCGGCTACTCATCTATGTGAAAATATTAGGTTAGGTGGTCTTGTACATTCACCTTGATAGGATCTATGAAATTCTTTTTTGGATGTTCAATCATAGAGGGCAACGTCTCCAATGCACCTGCTAACTCATTTTGAGTTCTCTAGACATGTTTAAATTCAACCTTGATGAACTTCTTATGCAAAACTTTCATGTACTCTAGATATAGAAGCATCTTCACATTCTTGACACACCATTCACCCTATACTTGTGAACCACTAAATCTGAATCCTCTATAACCAAAAGTTCTTGTACATTCATATCAACAACCATTCTAAAAACAAGAATGAATGCCTCGTATTCTGCCATATTGTTAGTGCATAGAAACTTAAGCTTTGTTGAGATTGGATAATACTGCCTTGACTCTAAAATTAGAAATGCCCCAATACCGACTCCTTTGAAGTTTACAACCACATCACAGAACATTCTCCAACCTGGATATTCTTCTGAAATATCTTCTACAATAAATAGGACTTCTGTATCTGGGAAATAAGTTTTAAAAGGTTTGTACTCTTCATCTATTGGGTTTTCATTAAGATGGTCGGCTAGAGCTTGTCCCTTGACTGCCTTTTGAGGAACATAAACAATGTTAAATTCACTTAGAAGGATTTTTCACTTTGCTAACTTGTCGGAAGGCATGGGCTTCTGAAAGATATACTTGAGAGGATCCATCCTAGAGATGAGTAAAGTGGTATACGCTCACATGTAATGCCTTATATTTTGTGCAACCAAAGTCAAGGAACAATAAGTACGTTTCGATAATGTATACTGGGATTTATAAGGCGTGAACTTCCTGCTCAAGAATATATAGCCTACTCTTTCTTCTCAATTTCATTATGTTGTCCTAAAACACCCTAAATACATTTTTTGACACAGACGAATATAGAAACAATGGTTTTCTGGGCTCTGGGGAACCAAAATGGGTGGATTAGACAAATACACTTTAATTCTATCAAAATCTTACTGACAATCTTCTGTCCACTTGGTAGGAACATTCTTTCTCAATAGCTTGAATATCGGTTCACAAATCACCATGGATTGTGCAATAAATCGACTAATGTAATTGAGTCAACCTAGGAAATTCATCACGTCTTTTCAACTCCTTGGAGGAGGCATGTCTTTGATAGCCTTTATTTTTGAAGGATCCAATTCTATGCCTTTCATACTCATGATGAAACACAATAGCTTCCCAGAGACGACACCAAATGCACATTTTAAAGTATTCAATTTCAGATCGTACCATCTCAACCTGTCAAAGAACTTCAAATCTTTCAAATGATCTAAGCTTTTTTGCAACTTGATAATGACATAATCAACATGGACTTCAATTTCGTTGTGGATCATGTCATGAAAAATAGAAGTCATGGCCCTCGTATAAGTTACCCCTACATTCTTGAGTCCAAAAGGCATCATCCTATAATAATATACTCCCCAAGGTATGATGAATGTAGTTTTCTTGGCATCTTCTTCATTTATAGAGATTTGGTGGTACTTTGTGAAGAAATCAACAAAAGACTCCAAATCGTGCTTCGCACAATTATCAATAAGTGTGTGAATATTTGGGAGAGGGAAAACATCTTTTGGGCTAGCCTTGTTGAGTTCCAGATAATCCACACATGCTCTGATTTTTCCATCTTTATTTGGCACAGGTATAATGTTGGCTAACCAAGTGGATACTTCTTGACTCGAATGACGTTGGCATCAAATTTCTTAGATACTTCCTTCTTGACTTTCAAACTCAAATTGGGCATCATCTTTCTAGGTTTTTACTTTACAGAAGGACAAGAAGGATTAGTAGTCAACCTATGAGAAATAATGTCTGTGCTTAGACCCGACATATCATCATCGTACCATGCAAACATATCTATTTATTGCTTTAGAATACCAATTTATTTCTTTGGGATGGAGTTAAATGAACGTTAATCCTTGTTTCTCTTATGAGTTCCAAATTCCCTAAGTTTATCATCTCAATTTCATACAAATTTGGTTTTGCCTTATTTTTAAAATGTACAAATTCTTTAGTCAACTCTTCAGACAACAGATCTTCTTCATATTCTGCAAAATTTTGTTTATTATTTGGAATTGTTTTGCTTGTTTCATTATACATCACATTCATAGTATTGGCAGATTTGTTAGTTTGCTTGCTGAAAAACGGAAAAAAGGAAATAAATTAATAAAGATGATTTGAAATAAAAATAGAAAAACATCATTTGGATTTGGCATTTAAGCTTTCAAAAAGTGGAGGTAAAACAAATAAATTCATAAACAGGATTCAGGCCTTAATTTTGAATTGTGTTGTAAATACTAATACAATCATCTACCAAGATTTCTGGAGAATAGGGGATGGGGTACAAGTCTAATTGTTTAAAGCATCTCCAGGATCAGTATCCAAGAAAGTGAAGGTCTCGATACAATCCTCTAGAGTCACATTGCACTCAACTTCTTCTTCAGTGATCAAGTTTTTTACTTCTTTCATGAGGTCTTGTTCAAAATCTTTTTTTGATACTTGGGCAACAAATGCTTTTGAAAATGACTGATTCAGGATTGAAATAGGCTTCGGCAAGAAACTGTGACCTTTCCTTTTAAGATTAGCCGATGAGACTTCTTCAGGAGTGGGATCATATCCATGACCAAAAGTGTTCTTCTGTCTAAACAATTGAATTGGCTATAGTATTCCATCATAGTTCAAACCAAGACCTCGACTAGGAATAAAAGCATTTTTCAATATTTCCAAGGCCACCAGCATAAGTACCCATGGAAATTTTAAGCTTTCTACCTGAGCAGTACACATAATCTCCTTAACATGAAAAATGGATCCGTCCAGGTGTTCCACATGTTCAATAATAGGGTTTGATTTCTCCTGGTAGATAGAACTATTCTTTTCTCCATGAATTACAATCTCATGATAATACTAAATAAAGTTCAAAGTCTGATGTAGGGTAGAAGGTACTACGCCAACACTATGATTCCATGGTCTTCCGAGAAACAAATTTTAGCTTGCAGAAATGTCCAACACTTGGAATTATATGGTAAACTCCACAAGTACAATTTGTAGCACTAAATAAATTTCTCTAATAACTCCTCTTTAAGTCCCATCAAAGCCTTTAACCCTTATATTACTTTCACCCACTTTCCCAATGTTAATTTCCAAAGCTCAGGGGGCTTTAAAAGAACAAATATTAATAGCTGAGCTATTGTCAATGAGAAATTATGAAACAAACTTGTCCCTACACCTGACAGTGATGCTCAATGCTCTATTATTCCCCAAGCCCTCGTGCAATAACTCATCTTTATGAAAAAAAGACTATATTATCTTCAAAAACTTATCCCACCAGAGCTGGGAGGTTCTCTCTAGTTATCTCATTTGGTAGATAATTTTTATCAAAAACTTTTACCAGAGCCCTCCTATGAGTTGCAAAATTCATCAATAATGACAATAAAGATATTTGGGCAGGAGTTTTCTTAAGTTTTTCCACAACAGAATACTCCTTAGTCGGCATTTTTCTCTAGAAATCCCCTACCCCATCTTCTATCACAACCCTTTTTGACTATTCTCCTATCTCCCTACATAACTCCTTCAGGGGCAAAACAACGACAAATCTTGTCATTCCTACAGCAGCAACTTCTACAACCAATTTTCCTTTTTCTTTATCCCTTTTATTTGAGTAATTCAAAGGAACCACCTTTGTATTTAATGTGTTTAAGAAACTAAGGTTGTGAACGTAGGCCTGGGAACACCAAATTCTACTTTGATCGGCACTTACATCTGAACTATAATTAGAGGTGCGACAAAAGCTGATGTTCCAACTTTTCCTTCATCACCGACTGATACAATAGTTCTTTCCAAATTACTTTATTCATTGATGGTGATCATGTTTACATGAGCATTTCCATGATTTTGTAAGGCATTATTGTTCACATTGGGGGGAGCCCCTTTGAGCTAAATAACTCTTTCTTTGCTTAGCGCCTCAATCTTATCCTTGAGAGTGATACAATTCTCAGTGTCATGACCAGCAACCCTAGAGTGGTAAGAACAATGCTTTGTCCTATCATACCATCAAGGAAGAGGATTGGGAAGTCTATCTTGGATCAGTAGTAGTACTCTTACTGTTCTCAATCTTTCATATAGTTGGGATAAGGGTTAAGCTAGAGGTGAATAGATTTTGGTTGGCCCTTTTTCATAGTTTGGATGATGTCTCAGTGAATTTAGACAATTTTTTAGTTGGTATTTGGTTTGAGGATGAGGATAGTTAGGTTTATATTATGGCGGGTTTTGATAATATGGTGCTTGAGGTTGACAAAATACTGGCCGGGTGGTATAAACTGGATATAGGGCAAGTAAAGGTTGGTAATATGGGTTAGGAATTTAGGCATATTAGTTATATTAGGAAGTCTGGTGTGGTGTATTTGGGTATGTTAACATTTGGTTTGGTCTTTTTTCTTTAATGGTCATGACATTAGAAACTCCATCTTTCTTCTTTTTATTTGCTCCCCCGATTGGATCAGACTGCATTGCCTTACCTGTTTCTTGTAAAGCTGCCAAATTAGGAATTCTCTCGGTCTTAATACCTTATTCAACAAATTTTCCTATTCTTACAAACTCGTAGAACTTTTGTTCAACTATGGTTATCAGTTTGTTATAATAGGTTGCATCCTTCTGAGACTGCACAAAAAGAAAGGTCATCTAGCTTTCTACCATTAGAGATTGAACTTTTATGGTATCTGCTCTCCACCGCATTGCATATTCTTTGATGGAATCCATCTATTTATTCTCCATCTTTATCAAGTGGAACCTGTCTAGTATGAATCCAGTATTAAACCTAAACCTATCCATAAATTCTTATGTCAAGGCATTCCAACAACGCCATATCTATGGGTTTTGGCTCGTATACAAATCTAAAGCTTCTCCTGTCAAACTCTGTATAAACAACTTCATTCTAATGGCCTCATCCTTACCTACTCCGACTATTTTGTCTCAGTGTGACCTTAAATAAGCTCAAGGATTTCCTTTCCTATCAAATATATCAAATTTTGGCACCTTATACCCAACCAACAGCTCGACATTTGGATGAACACATAAATCTTCATACTTAAGACCTTCTCATCCTTTATGTTGTTAGATACTTCTGAATGCTTCCTTTAAAATACAAATATCTTTTTCTACATTCTCATCTGCTTTTGACCTTACTTCTTTTTCCATCTCCTCGTAAGGATCAACTTCTTGCATGGTTTACATTACGGTAGTAAATGGTTGAGCTCCTGCTACATATATTTGTGGTATATATATTATATATTAGGAATTACAGCATATTCCATCCATATATGGGGGGGCTCTTAGTGGTTTTAGACAACTGGGGTTGTTTGGGAAAGTGGGATATTTTGGGTATGTGGAGCTTGGGTAAATAGAGTTTGGTTAAGAGGAGCTTGAGGAACATATGGAGTAGTGAAGGATAATGGGTTTGTTTGTTGTAAGTCGACTTGTTGCGGGTTGTTTTCTTATAGGTTAGCAGAGGGTTTGGTAGAAATAGGGTTGTTTTGGTGGAGTAAAGGATTTGGTGGGAAGTATTGGGAGGTGGGGGAGTAAATAGGTGGAAAAAAAGACAGAATGGTGGTATTTGTTCCATGTTCAAGAAGTGGAGTATTCATGCTAATGGATAGTTTGGTGAGGTCTTGAAGTCGATCGATTTCACTTTTCATGTCGGCTATTTGTTGTATCCTATAGGCTATATGTCAATAGTGAAGTGTTACACCCTCTCCCCCAAAGTCTCAGGCTCATCTTTTGTGACGGCGACAAGTCCTAAGCCACCAGAGGTACCTAAATCAATCATTGTGTGTTTGGTCATTCTTTTGATCATGTAAAGTATGGGTGATCAGCTAGTTCCTAGTCAACACAAATAGACCTTTAGGGGAATAAATTAAAGGAAAGAAAACCTTCATTATAACGAAATATATCAGTATAGGCAAATAATTTGCATGCATAAAATACCTCACAATTAAGAAAAAAAATGTAAGAAAAGTGTGCATCATGTTGCAAACAAAGTACGTAATAAAATAAACTTCAACAATCAAAAATGCATCCTATTATGCACGAAATCTCTTTTGCGCAAAGAGGTGGGACTATGCATCAAATAATTGAGATTATGAAAATTGATCCAAGCTTAAATTAATGACATTGCTCGAGTTCAGAATTAGAAAATAAGAAATAAACCACTTTATTTAAATATCATCATTAGATCATTACATTGATTACAAAAATACAAAGACAGTTAATGATAATACAATGGAAATCCTAGATAAACATAAAGAGAGTACATGATAATAAAGGGGAAATTCTACGCACTAAACTAAGTCTTCATGCTCCAAAGTGTGCCAAAGATCCAAGAATGAATTGTTCCCACATTTTAGGCAGGATGACAAAATGGTTAATCAGGATACTATTTTCTAATTCTGTTTCTTCAAGATCCTCGAACCCAGCAACTTGTCCTTGATGGCTAAAGCCTACATCCTCCATATCTATTGATAACCACACATAATACGCTGGGGTACAATAAGCTTGATGGCTAAGCATATCTATTTTTATCTGATTTCCCCACTCTCGAAGCAACTCCATTGCTATAGGAATCTCAAAGAGTGGTCCAAAATCAACCTCAAAGTTTCTCAAATCTGAACTAAGTGGAATGACTTGATAATGTCCAAAATGTCAAAGCACTCATGAGGGAGCATATGGTTGAAGACCTTTCAAGCCAATAAGCTCAATACAAGATGTCATACGGCCTTTGATGATGGTAACACGAGGTGACAACCATGGGTACCTTCACCGGATTAGATTACCTGTGAGCACCCTCATGTATGTATACCAATCATTTGTACCAATGGGAGCTACAAATTCTACTATCCTTTATTGATGAGAGTCAATCTTGTTGAGTCTGCTAAAGAGTATGTCTACCATGGCATTACGTCTATAGAAATATTCTATATCTCAAATCTGAAGAAGGAGATTTCAACCTTCAAAAATCTTTTTCCTCTGGCACAATTGGATAATGCTCTCATTATTTATGCTACAATCACCAGAACTAGTGTTACTTCGGCCTTTTCAACCCCACAAAAAATACCTCAAACTACGAAACTAAGGTAAGTGTCAATCCTTCCATGCTCCAAAGGAAAGACCAGAATACCTAGCAAAGCAATGGCGTAAGAGATAGGATATTTCTTTCTCCAAATCTCAGCAAAACAAGAGAATTCCCTGCTAAAGACCTCGTAACCATCCTTGCGACTAAATATTTCATATAAATAGTCAAGAGAAATCCAATTATGGTCCAAGAACGCAAGTTTGAGGTTGTTTCTAAGCCCAAAAATATGCACGAATTTCTTTCTTGACTGTTTGCGAGGTAAGATCATACCCCGTCCTTGATACGTCAATTGGTAAATCCACTAATTTCTTCAATTTTGGGGGTCAATTCAAAATCCTTGAACTTGAACATGACTTTAGTGGGATCCCAAACTCAAACAATGCCTTGACTATATGCCTATCAGAAGGGATGTAAATCAATGATGTCAAGAAACCCAAAATTCTCCTAATCTCGAACCCATGCACCAGCCTGATGTTCTCCCCCATCTCCTTAGCTTAAGTGGCACACACACAAACATTTGGATGTTGGTAAAATTAGGCAATTTATCCATGCTAGCAACCTACAAGAAGACAACATAAGAAAATTCTTTTCCAAACTCAATTTGGTCAAATTTTAACTTGGACCAATTTATCATTATCTCTGTACATAATACAAAGGACGACGTTGGGTCGTGAACCCTTTTGACATAAAGGCATTTCCTAAATTTGCGGAATAATACCACGGGTAAAACCACCGATAGTTTAAGCATGCATTGCCTCAATCAAGGGTGTTAATGTTCTATCTTAAGTTTTTCTATAATTTGGGTAGACCCGCTCACCCCACTTATGTACAGACTCTGTAAAATAGGTTATTTAAAAGAATTTTGGGAAAGTACAACCTACAATCCGCATGTACAAAATGTGCGAGTTTTAGTTTTTTAAAGTGGAGGAAATATGAACGGAA
Organism: Capsicum annuum; assembly: GCF_002878395.1. Lineage (NCBI taxonomy): Eukaryota > Viridiplantae > Streptophyta > Magnoliopsida > Solanales > Solanaceae > Capsicum > Capsicum annuum. The sequence goes on from NC_061122.1 coordinate 85,542,681, forward strand.
TGTCAATTTATATAAAATGGTAAACAAGTAAGCAATTTATGTAGAACAATAGCAAATAAACAATTTATGCAATACAAACATGATAAAACAAAACAATTATATTGAAACAAACAATAATGTATAAAAACAATATTTAACCTAAGTTTTATGGTTAAGAACCTACCTATCCCCAATGAAGTTGCCAAACTATTATATCCCATTTTAACACAGGTCAAACCGAGGTACAACATATTTAAAAACTTCTAATTAAATTAAGGAAGTCGCCGCCTAATTATTTCTATGGTGAATTAGGACACCTATTATAACCTACGTGATTAAAGAAATTAAATACTTCATTTTAAGGTCTATGAAAATTGATTTCTAGGTAAGGATTCTTATTATCCTAAAGGGAAGGGATTAGTCACCCTTGAGGATCCGCTAACTACGGTTAACCGGCAAAACTTAGATTAGATAAGAAAACAAAATGTTAAATTAAGAAAAGGTATAAGCTTGGTACAGAATATATATCTCTTACCGTAACATACGCTAGTTAAAAATAAATAAATTAAAATATCCTCGCTGTAAAATTTACTTAAAATATTATTGAAATATAAAATCTCTTAACAGTGATGCAATTACTTGAAATGGTTTTACAAAAAGGCTTTTAATTATTAATAATTATCTTTTTTACACTAAAAGATGACCCTTTTGCCCTTTTTTTGTTTTTAGTTACCTTTATAAAAATAATTTCATTGCGCTACCCTACATGAATAGATAAAATATATGGTTTTTTGAATCTAAAACGCTTGAGAAATTTGCTTATCTTTTTATTACGAAAAGTATTCATGAATATATATATATATATATATATATATATATATATATTCTTGTTATATGAAATCCTAAAAAATGCCTTGCGAAATTAAATTGGCAAAGTTACAATTTTATTTAAGATTGATGGCAACGGAATTGACTTACCATATCTAAAATAACTAAGACCAATTTCTGAGTCTAGCAATGATAAATTCGCCTACCGCAAAAACCTATGTTTTTATTAATTCGACATTAGTAACTAACGAGAAACTAATTTTATTCTAAAGATTAGGCTATTTATTTTAAATGTATGTTTTGACCTGCAAAATTTTAAAATTGTTAATAATATAAATCAAATGTCTAAGTGATTATACTAAGTTCAAAATTTAAGGGGGAAAGGAAAATATTAAATTTTGCAAAAGTTATTTAAAGATTCAATAATTCAAATAAGAATATATAAAACAAGAATTTTAAATAATAATATGTGAAATGTTAAGCAAAAATAATAACAAGTGTCCATATAAAAGAAGAATAAAATTTGAAAAGAGAGAAAGAGGAACTAGATCGCTAGAAGGGAATAATGCGATATTTGTTCGCTTCTCTAATATGGACATAGATGGAGTCAAGCCTTGTGACCCCAAACGCGCTCCCGAATGTACATGTTAAATAGAGAAAAATATAAAGATTAGTAGCCGATTAATAAAGATTAGTAGCCAATAAAGTAGAATGACAAAACTTGTAAAGACAATTTTTAAGGTTCAAAGACAAAATTCTAGCCCCAATATCACTAATTTTGCACCGTATATATATATTTCTTCGATTTGGTGATGTTGATAGATACATGGCTAATAATTTCCTACTAACTCTTAATTACATACTGACACAATGACAAAATAGAGAGATCACAAAAAGGAAACGTATTGCCTTAGACACTAGTCCCATTAGCAAGATATTAAGACCAAGAAATGCAGTCCTTCCCTCAATAAGAAAACAAATTTTCTTTGTTACACTTTGAAACAGACAGACACATATAAGAATTAGAACTTAGGCAAAGCACCAAAGGCATACAAATACTCATGTGATAAGCATAAGTCAATTGGGGGTCTGTCCCAATGACTCTCTAGTTCCTTAGTAGTAGAGGCTTGTCGAACTACGAGTTTATTTACAGACTTTTAGTATTTGCTATTTAGACAGTATCTTCAATTTATTCAATTTATTTTTGGTATGATACAATATTATTTCTTGACTAGTTTATCTTGAAGTAAGGTTTAGACCCAGTAGCAGGCTTAAAGGGTTAGCTTAGGGATACTTGTAACCTTAAGAACCGTGTGACGTCTTGAGATTAGATTCTAGGGCTTTACAAACTTAGTATCAGAGCCTAAGGTTTAAAGAGTCCTAGGGAGTAGGACAAGCTGCGTTACATAGAGTCTTGATCATGGGTGTGAAGCGCGCCACATCCATGAGCAAGAGGCTATGGAACGTTTTAGGAAAATCATCTCCTTCTTTAATATTTCATCATGCCTACAACTATATCTATGTACTATTAACTCGTGCTCTTTCATGACAGAATATGCCTCCTTACAGAGCTAATGCCTGTAAGAATGATAATCAGCCACCCCAGCCTATTGATTCCTTGAATGAGAATGTGTCTCATGCCGAATTTTAGGCTACCTTTCAGGCGTTTACCCAAGCTGTGGCCACTAATGTTCTAGCTAATAATCAGGCTATAGGTTAACATCAACTAGGGGGTGATTTAGCTGTAGCCAGACTTTATTACTTTATGAGGATGAATTCGCCCGAATTCTTTGGGTTAAAAGTTGGTGAGGACCTCTAATTATATCTTGATGTGGTAAAAAAGATCACCCAAGTTATGCATGTCACTAAAGAGGAGAGCATAGAATAGGCTTCATATAGGTTAAAAGATGTTGTTTATGATTGGGTTGTCAAATGGAAGAAAGGTAGGGGTGAGGGTGCAGCTCCCATGAGTTGGCAGGTGTTTTAGGATGCTTTCTTAGACAGGTTTTTTCTGTGTAAGTTACGAGAAGCCAAGGTTGAAGAGTTCATGAACCTGAGGTAGGGCTTAATAATTGTGTAGGACTACTGCCTTAAGTTTAACCAGTTATTTAAGTATGCTTCCAAGTTAATAGCTGACACTAGATCTAGTATGAGTAAGTTCACTACTGGAGTGTCAGGATTGGTAGTTAAAGAGTGTAGGACTACCATGCTTATCGAAGAGATGGACCTTGCTAGATTAATAACTCATGCCCCATAGATCGAGGTAGAAAAGTTGAAGGGAAGAGAGAAAGGAAATAGTAAGGCTAGAACTGGACAGTTTGAGTATGGTCAGTTAAGGTCTACAGGGGGAAATTACTCGTAGTTTTAGAGTCGCCCGCCATTTCCAGCGCTGCCGTCGGCTAGTGCTCCCGCTCCCAGAGATAGACAAGAGTAGTGGGCTAATTTTTCTATGTCTAGATCCCAAAACAGTATGAGTTGTAATCCCAAATATCCTCCATATACTAAGTATGGTAGAACACATCCTGGTGAGTGCTTGGCTAGATAGAAGGGTTGTTTTTGTTATGGCATAAATGGTCATAGAATTAGAGAGTGTCTGTATGCTAAGAAAGGAAACATAGATGTTCATTCTCAGATAGGAGCTACCAGTGCACTAGCTCATATAGTTTGCTCAACCCCTCCTCAGGGCGCATCATTCAGTACGAGTAGTGGTCAGCGCTAGAATTTGTTCTATGCTTTACTATCCCATCAGTTGCAGGAGAGCTCCCCCAGATTTTATTACAAGTATGCTTCGTGCCTTTTATTTTTATGTTTATGGACTGTTGGACCTTGGGTCGAGTTTCTCTTATGTGACCCCTCTAGTTGTAGTTAATTTTGAGATGAGTTCTTAAAAGATCCCTGAACCTTTCTTAGATTCTACACTAGTAGGTGAATCATTTGTTGCCAAAAGGATATATAGAAAGTGTCCCATAACTATCATTCATAAGATCATATTAGCAGACTTAATTGAGTTAGATATAGTTGACTTTGATCTTATCCTTGGAATAAATTAGCTCCATTCTTGTTATGCATCAATAGATTGTCGTACCCAAGTGGTGAAGTTTAAATTTTTAGATGAGCTAGCCTTTGAGTGGAGAGGTAATTCAGTGTCTCCCAAGAGTTATTTCATATCTTATCTTAAATCTAGAAAGTTAATCTCCAAAGGGTGCATCTATCATCTAGTTCAAGTAAAAAAAACTAAGTCTGAGACTCCAACAATTCAGTCAATCAGCATAGTTAGTGAGTTTTCAAATATTTTTCTCAAAGATCTGTACCTCCCAATAGGGGAATAGAATTTGGAATTGATCATCTTTTTTATACTCAGCCTATTTCTATTCCTCCATATTGTATGGCTCCCGCTGAGTTTAAAGAGTTGAAAGTGCAACTCAAATATCTTTTAGATAAAGGTTTCATAAGGCCTAGTGTTTCTCCATGGGGCGTTTCCGTCCTATTCATGCAAAAAAAAGATAGTTCCTTGTGTATGTGCATTGACTATCGTCAGCTTAATAAAGTCACTATCAAGAACAAATACCTTCTTCCTAGAATTGATGACTTATTTAACCAGCTCCAAGGTGCAAGTTATTTCTTAAAGATAGACCTTAGATTCGGCTATAATCAGCTTAAAGTAAGGGAATGCGATATTCCGAAGACAACCTTCAGGATCTGTTATGGTCATTTTGAGTTTCTAGACATATCCTTCAGACTAACCAATGCCCAGCAGCTTTCATGGACTTGATGAACCAAGTGTTCAAATAGTATCTAGACATATTTATCATAATCCTTATGAATGATATTCTTGTCTACCCTCGTAGTGAGGATGATCATGTAGACCATTTTAGAATTGTGTTGTAAACACTTAGAGATCACTAGTTGTTCGCCAAAGTTAGCAAATGTGAATTTTAGGTAAGGTTTGTTACTTTCCTCGGTCATATTGTTTCAAGTGAGGGTATTAGAGTTGACCCCCAAAAGACAGAAGCCGCAAAAGAGTGGCCTAGACCTATTTCTCCATCTGAAATTAGGAGTTTCTTAGGTTTAGCTGGCCATTACAGATGTTTTGTTAAGGGTTTTTCATCCATTGCGTCTCCTATGACTCGATTGACTCAGAAGAAGGTTAAGCTTCAGTGGTCAGATTCCTGCGAGAAGAGTTTTCAGGAGTTGAAGACTCGACAAACTTTAGCGCCTGTCTTGGAATTACCTCATGGTATGGATGGTTTTGTTGTGTATTCTGATGCCTCTAGAGTTGGGTTGGGCTGTGTTTTTATATAGAGAGTTAAGGTCATAGCCTATGCGTCTAGATAGCTTAAGCCTCATGAAAAGAATTACCCAACCCACGATCTTGAATTAGCTGTTGTTGTGTTTACTTTGAAAATATGGAGACATTATCTTTATGGGGTGCACATTGATGTGTTCACAGATCAAAAAAGTCTACAGTATGTGTTTACGTAAAGAGAATTAAATCTCCATCAGAGAAAGTGGCTAGAATTGTTGAAAGATTATGACATGAGCATTTTGTATTATTCAAGAAAGGACAATGCAGTGGAAGATGCCCTTAGTAGATTGTCTATGGGCAATGTTGCACATATGGAGGATGATAAGAAAGAGTTAGCTCGGGAAGTGCACCATTTGGCTAGATTGAGTGTTGATAGGTTGATTCAATTGAAGGGAATTTCTGGGTTCAGAGTAGTTTCGAATCTTCCCTAGTTTCGGAAGTAAAGGAAAAACAAGATCAATATCTCGTCTTAGTTAAGTTAAAGGAGTCGGTTAGACATCAGAAATTAGAGTTTTTCTCTCAAGAAGGAGATGACGTGTTGAGATATCAAAGTAGACTGTGTGTACTATGTGTAGATGAGTTGAGATAGCAGATTATGGCTGAGGTGCATGGTACGCATTACTCCGTTCATTCTGGTGCTACTAAAATGTACCAAGATTTGCAAGAAATCTATTGGTAAAGCGATATAAAGAGAGATATAGCAGAGTTTGTAGCAAAGTGTACAACTTGTCAACAGGTTAAGGTATAGCACCAAAGGCTTGGTGGTGTTTTGCAAGAGTTCAGTATTCCTACTTGGAAGTGGGAAGAGGTGAACATGGATTTTGTGACTGTTTTACCCCATTTGCGTCATCATCATGATTCAATTTGGGTTATTATGGACAGATTGACTAAGTGCATTTTTTCTAGTTCATACTTCCTATACGGTTGAAGATTATGCTGAGTTGTATATTCGAGAGTTGGTTAGGTTGCATAGAGTTTCCTTGTCGATTATCTCAAATAGAGGTACTCAATTTACCTCTCAATTTTGGAAAGCTTTTCAGAAGGGTCTTGGTACCCAAGTTTATCTTAGTTTCACTTTTCATCCACAGACTGGTGGTCAGACGGAGAGGACCATTCAGAATTCAGAAGATATATTGATAGCGTGTGTACTTGATTTCAGGGGTAGTTGGGATGAGCATTTGCCATTGATTGAATTTGCCTACAACAACAGTTATCATGTTAGCATTCAGATGGCTTCATTTGAGGTACTTTATGGGAGGATATGTACATCACCTGTCGATGGTTTGAAGTGGGCGAGGCCGCGTTGTTAGGGATAGATATGGTGTTAGAAGCTATGGAGAAAGTATAGTTGATTTGACAAAGGTTGAAAATAGCTCAGAGTCATCAGAAATCGTATGTGGATGTGAGGAGAAGAGATCTTGAGTTTAAAGTTGGTGATTTAGTTTATTTGAAAGTTTCACCCATGAAGGGGTTGAAGAGATTTTGCATGAAAGGGAAACTTAGTCCCCATTGGGAAGGTGGTATATGAGCTTGAGTTGCCTCCAAATTTATCGTCTATACATCCGGTATTCCATGTGTCTTTGTTAAGGAAGTGCATTAGTGATCCAGCGGTCGTAGTACCCTTAGAAAGCACAGAGATTTATGATAGCCTCTCTTATGAAGAGATTCCAGTTGAGATCCTTGACCGCCAGATTCATAGACTAAGGAACAAGAAGTTTCCTTGGTCAAAGTTATTTGGTGAAACCAATCTGTTGAGGGAGACACTTGGGAAGCAGAAGCATATATAAAGATCAAGTACCCTCATCTTTTCTCTGCAGATTCAGATTTAGCTCAAAGTAACAAGTTTCCTCAGATCATCTCTTTTCATTCCAAGTTTCAGATTTATATAGCCATTCATTTGGTAGTTCTTGCATTTGCAAATCAGTTTAGTCATGCTTTCAGTTATGCATGCCAGTTATAGCCTCAGTTTCTAGCATCTCAGTTTAGCTAGCCAAATTTGAGGATGAATGTTCCCAACGGGGAGATATTGTAATACCCCAAATTTTTCTAGCTTAAATTCATTCCTAGAATGTTAAAGAATATCTTTCAAAATGAATAATATTTGTTTCATATAGAATTTTTCAGATTTCGACTTTCTATCTGTGAGAAATTAAATAAGCTTTCCATTGATGCCAAATTCACCCAATTCCAATACTCGGTTGAGGAGTTAGAGCATTTTTAAGTTGACAGTGTACCACCTGGGCAGTCACCGTATTGCGGAGGTGGTTAAATTCATAATTATCATTTTTCAGTAAACCTCAGTGATATTGGCACATCGCGGAGAGGTCCATTTTCCCATTTGTCAATTTCCAGTAGTTCAACGCTATAGTGGCGCATCTCACCGAAGGCCAAGATTGCAGCTCTATAGGGCACCATGATGATGGCGCGTCGCGTTGAAGTTCTACGTATCGATATTCAAAATCCAATAGGACAACGCGATAACTCTGCATCACGGAGACCCCTAATTTCCCAATCGTCAAATTCCAGTTAGCCACTATGATAGTGGCACGTCGTAGTGGCCCATTAAATAGGGACACCAATTTATTTTTCCAATTTCGTTTAGGATTTTAAAAGGGGTATTTTGGACAATTCCTAAGCCCCCCAATTCTGTCCAAACACAAGATTTAAGCCTATTACAAGCATTTTATGCTTATATTCATCAAAGTTTCTCTCAAGAAAAACCCTAACCTTCAACATTCAACTTCAAGAATCCCCAAGATTTCACCATTCTTTTCCCAAATCAATTCAAGATTCAAAGTTCCCAATTCAAGAATTACAAGAATCATCATTCAAGAGCACAAATAGAATCCCAAAAGTAAACTTGTTCATCTAGTTCATCATCCAAGGTATGTCGGATTTTGAACAAAGATAAACTTTTCATCCTTGTTCCCAAAACTTAATTATGGTTTCAATTTTACTGAATATTCTATAATTTCCCATGAAATTTAAATTAGGGTTGATACCCAAATCCTCATTATTTTAGTTTATGACATTATTATGATATTTAAGGCTCCAATTGCAAGAAATTTACATATATTCATTTCTGCAATTATAAGATTCTTATTATGAGTCATATACCATTATCTTGACTGAGATTGTTGAAAGCTTTTAAGAAGATTATTGAGCACAAAGTTTAAATTTGATTATTGATGTAATTATTGATGCATTAAAGCTTTATACTTTAAGTCCTAAGTACTATGGATGATTTTATAAGGAGATTCTGATCTCAAGTCCTATTGACAAGTTTTGATTAGTGTTTTTAAAAACAAAGATTGATATTTTGATCCTAAGCTAAGATAGGAATCCACACTATTCATACGCTTTATGATTTAAAACAAAGAAAAGCATAACTAGTTTTAATATGAGCCCTTGTGCTATTTTAAGGTGGATTTCCTAAAAGTTCTGAGAAATAAGTACGGGAGTAGTATTTTGCACTAAGTTGGGTATGATTATAAGGTCTCATGCCCCAGAACTATGAGCCACCGTAGTTTTTAAATACCCATAGTGGGTTCAGATAGTGATCGCTTAAGTTAAGTTTTTATTCTGATGGCAAGGATAGAACAACTCTCCCCAACATGGGCAAGACGTTGGACTTCATGTCAGCTCATATGGTTTATGTCGATTAGAAGAAGCTCCCAAAGTTCCAAGATTTCCAAATCTCCCAAAGCTTCTATGTTTTGTAAGAAAAGAATGATAGAAAAGATTTTATAAGATTAAGTGTTATGACTCACTAGATTTACATGTATGATTTGTTATATATGATTTTATATTTAGATATTTTAGATAATCAAGATTATGTGAGTCATATACATCCAGCATGCATTTACTTTCTAATTATGATGATGTCTTACTTATGCATTACACCCCCATATACTCAGTACATCCCCAAAGTGCTGATCCATATATATGTCTATGTGCTACATTGTCTTATAATGTAGGTTTAGGTGCTTAGTATCAGTAGGGTGAGTAGTTCAAGTATCTCTATCTACACTCCCATAGTTGGTGAGTCCTCATGATTTGAGGGCCTACTTATTCAGATTTCCATCTTTCATAGTAATTGATTTATTGCTTTCAGTTTAGTCAGAGTTAGTTGGGGGTCTGTCCTAATGACTCTCTAGTTCCTTAGCAGTAGAGGATTCTCGGACTGCGAGTTTATTTACTAACTTTTCGTATTTGCTATTCAGACAGTATATTTAGTTTATTTAGTTTAGTTTTGGTATGATACAACATTATTTCATGACTAGTTTATCTTGAAGTAAGGTTCAAACCTAGTAGTAGGCTTAAAGGGTTAGCTTGGGGCTACTCATAGCCTTGAGCACTGTGTGACATATCGGGATCAGATTCCGGGGTATTAGACATCTATTACAATAGATGGATGACATGTTGCAATAGATGGGTTATCTGTTGGAATAAATTAAACCAACCTTGCTACTGGTTTGATTTCTTCAAACAGTTGCTCTGTTTGTTTCAACAACTGATTAATCAGTTGCAACAGTTGAGGAAACTATTGCAACACCACCAACAACAAAGAAATTGCACCATATGTTCCAACACCATCAACAATACAAACACAATATATTCCACCACCACCTTCAACAACAGCACCACCAAAGTAACAAACAAAAGACATAAAAAACTATACTGACAACAAGGCTTTTTAAGTTCTCACAACAAATGATTTCCTTTTGCATATTTTAATAAAAATAACGGTTCATTTATTCAAGACTTAAAAGTCACCTTTCCTTCATTTTTCTCAATAAATATGAAATTGGTAATGAGAATAAAGAAGAGAGATATGAGTTAGAGTTTCTCATCTCGAGTTACTTTATAGCTGAAGGAGAGAATAGTATTCTAGATATGGGTTTTAAATACTCATTAATAATTCTGAGGGGCGCAAAGACACGGTGATATTGAAAAGATCAGATAATACTACTCACTGAGGAGATTTTTAAGTTATCCAAGTAATATTTTTTACCGCTTTAGTATTTTATCTTTTTTATATCAGACAGGAAATGGATAAATTCCTTTAAAAAAATATCTTAAGATATCTAAGTCATACTTTACAACAGATGACAACTTCTATTTGAAAATTTCCAAAGCTCGGTCATCTATCATAATAGATTATTTACAACATATGGGTAATTTGTTGTAATAGATGACTTAATATATTTGATTAATTCTAACAGATAATTCATCTATTGCAACAGATTAAACATTTATTTTTATACAATTTTAATGGAGTTTATATATTCAACTAATGCCTTAATTGATTAATCTAGGACTAGGGGTGAGTTCTCATAGGGTTAACTACAACTTCAATAGAGTCATTTGACAATTTCATAATAAGACAGTATTGCGTTCCTCCTAACTAGAGTCATTGATCGATCACTCTGAGCTAAATCAATTCTTAATATGTTCAACTAATACCTTAATTTATTAATGTAAGACTGGGGATGAGTTCTCATAGGGTATAATACAATAGATAGCAATGCCTATTTGATAATTTATAGCAGATGGGTAATCTGTTGCAATAGATTACTTAATATGTTTGATTCATTCCAACATATGGGTAATCTATTACAGTAAATGAATTAATCTATTTGATTAATTCCAATAGATGGGTCATTTATTGCAACAGGTTTAATATTTATTTTTATACAATTTCAATTGAGTTCATTTATTCAACTAATATCAAAATTAATTAATCTAGGACTAGGGATGAGTTCTCATAGGGTCAACTACAACTTCAATTGAATCTTTTGGCAATCGTATGATGAGACGATATTGTGTTCCTCCCGACCAGAGTCGTCGATCGATCACTTTGAGATGAATCAATTCTTATTACCTTATATATTCAACTAATACCTAAATTGATTAATCTAGGACTAGGGGTGAGTTCTTATAGGGTCAACTACAACTTCAATTAAGTATTTTTACAATTTCATGATGAGATAGTATTGTGTTCCTCCCGACCAAAGTCGTTGATAGATCACTCTGAGCTGAAGCAATTCATATTACCTAATATGTTCAACTAATACCTTAATTAATTAATCAAGGATTAGGGACGAGTTCTCTTAGGGTCAACTACAATAGATGACAGCATCAATCTGGTAATTTCCAACCGATGGGTAATTTGTTTCAACAAATTACTTAATCTGTTTGATTAATTTCAATAGATGGGTCATCTGTTGCAACACAATTTCAATTGAGCTCATATGTTCAACTGATACCTAAACTGATTAATCTAGGACTAGGGGTGGGTTCTTATAAGGTCAACTACAACTTCAATTGAGTCTTTTGGCAATTGCATGATGAGAGGATTAAAAATTATGCATATCTTTTATAATTTTAAAAAATAATTACGATCAATTCAGACTAAATTAACATTTTCAAAACTTTTCATTCTTTTCCAAAATACAAATCAACCCATACAAATCATCCATTTATGAGAAAAATATTTCATCATTTCAAATCTCAAGTTCTCGCTCATTTCTCTCTCTCTCTCAATAATATAGACAACAACTACTCAATAAATTACTCAACCCTTCACAACAGATCGATTTTATTCTTATTTCTGACCACATAGGTGTTATTTTTGACTTCATTCTTGCTTGTATCAGTCTTTTTCTCTATCTTTATAGGTAACAAAGTTCGAGAAGAATTCTATATTTGTTATTTTTTCTAAAAAATTAGATCTTTTAATTTAATGATGAACATGAAGACTTTTATTTGTATTATTTTCGAGAATAAATTTACAATTTTGAGTTTTGATGGTAAAATCATAGGAAAAACTTAGGAAAACCCTAGTTTTTGTTGCAGTGTTCTGTTGACTTTCATGGTATTATAAGATGATGTTTGTGGTTTTGGTAGTTGCGGTATTGGTGTTGGTGGTCTTCGTGGTAATACTGGTGGTGTCGGTATTCATGGTGTTTGTGGCATTGGTTGGTGGTATTTATAGTGGTGGTTGTTGGTGTGTCAGTATGGCGTTGTTTGTAATGTATTTTTAAAAATTTATGCATACATCAATTGTAATGTAATTTTTGTTTTTCTGTTGTTTGTAGGTAAAACATGTCTCCCAAAATAAAAGAAAGTGAATGTGGATCAACTTTTGACCACCCAAGAAAAAAGGCTACAGTACAAAGGATTCGGAGGAGTTTCCTGAAAAATCTCAGTTAGTGAAAAGTAAAGTTGAGGAGAGATATGAAAACAATAATGAGGGAGGTGGACAACGGCCTGTAGATGGTGATGAACAAAATGATAGTGAGAAAGAGGAGGAATTAGAGAGTAAGAAAGAGGATGATCATCAACATGATGATAATGGATCAGTAATGAGGCGTGGATTAATATCGACATCCCAGCATGATCCTATCATAAACTATTACTATTGACAGGTTTCAAGTTGCGATGCCGATAGATAACCCAAAAGAACTAACTGGTGAACTTGTACTTAAATGTCAGTTTTGGAAAAATTTAATTATTTTAGGAATATTATGAAGAACAAAAACATGGACGAACTTTTTAAGAGGAGCTGCTTTAGACGATTTCTTGAGCTGCCTGAGGACCACCCTGCCCATTTCTAAATAAGAATGGTATATATTTTTCTCAAGTATAGAATCAAGTACGTGGGGGATGATAAAGATTCAAAAGAGGGGAGAAAAAATATGGATGAAATCTGGATCAACTACTGTGGCATGCCAGTTTATTTTGGCTTGCAAGAGTTTGCCATAGTGACAGGCTTGAGATACGATCATCCAGAAGAACCTATAGCCAATGGAACACCCCACAAAATATCCAAGGCAAGTAGGATAGCAAAACCACCACAAGAAAATAGAGGGAAGGCATTGTCCCAGCGACCACCCAGCAAAACCAACAAATGCAAAGAAAAAATAGATAAATTATTGGACATTGCTGGACGTGGTTACAAAGCATCGGATTTGATGACAAATATCAAAGATAAAAACATACCAAAGAAGTACAGGGAGAAATTGTGCTTAGTTTGATTTGCCTATTCGGTTATATTGGCAACAGACGTCAACAAGGTCATGGAAGATGATTTGTTGGTGCGTGCTGAGGATTTTGATAAATTCAAAAATTATCCCTGGGGATATGACAGCTTCTACTTGACTGTTAACTATTTACTGACAAAGCTATCCCCTGGGACCACCACATTATACGGCTTTCCTTGGGCTTTCATGGTAAAATTAATCACTATTCTTACTCATCCATTAATTTATATTGAATATAGTTATTATTACTTTTTTTTGCTTGCTTTTTGTTTATAATTTTTAGGTTTGGGCATTTGAATTCATTCCTCCTCTCTAAAATCAGGTAATGGATTACCCAGATGAGGTTTCTTATCCAAGGATGTTTAGGTGGTTGGCTATAAATAACAACACAAGAATTAAGGAGGCTAATCTCTTTAACCCTCCGGATGATATAGTACGTCTTTCTCAAGTAAAATAATTTAACTCAATAAAAGATATTGAATAGATGTTATATCTGGTGCAACAGATGCTATATCTAATACACCAGATGGGACATCTGTTGCAACAAATTACCCATTCCATGTCAACAGGTGCAACAGATGGGTATTTATTACGACAGACAATTGATATCTTGCATTAGATTACCATCTATTTATTTGGTTCTCTAAACCTGAGTCATAACTGATTAACTATCTACTGCAAATTATGCAATAGATGGGTAATCTGATGTAATATATTGTTAATCTGTTGCGACATAAAAATCATCTGTTGCATAATATAAAACCAATAAATTACCTGTCTTGTGCCAACTAGTGCAACAGATTGGTAATCTATTATAATAGATGACTTATATTTTTCATTAGATTATCCATCTGTTGCTTTGGTTCTTTGAACACGACTCTTAAAAGATTAACCATTTACTGTAAATTATGCAACAGATGGGTAATCTAATGCAACATATTATTAATCTATTGTGAAATACAGATCATCTATTGCATAAGTTCTCTATGTTAACATGTAACCCAACTGTGAAAATTATTATACTATATGATATAAATATATCTGTCTTTTTTTATGGATTGTGCATCCATAGATCATGCCTACTGAGCAGGAGTTGGAGATGACTTCTTTTATTACTCTAGGTCTTGTTAATACTATAGCAGACCCAACGGTGGAGTTAATAAAGAAGGAATTGGCTGGAGAAACAGCCATAAAAAGAGCAGTTAGGCAAGGTCATCCTAATGTTAAGGCTCTTCATGACCAACCTACTAAGGTAGATCCGGGTGCTTCTTCTGGTGGAGTTCTTGGTGTTGGTGGAAGGCATGCTGATACTTCTATCACTCATGATGATCAGCATAATGATTCTCAATAAAAAATAAATATGATTGAAAATACCCATTTAACAGGTCCCTCTCACCCTTACACTAGTCTCGTTTACCCCTCTTCACCCTCGTGTTCTTGTTGCAAATGCAAAGAGTGCAAGGATAGCCAGGATAAATTCCTTGAAAAGGTAGAGATTATCACTAAAGCTGTCAAGGAATTCAAATCCAAGAGGGGTGTCATACCATCCAAGAAGGCGACAACTGCAGTTAGGAAGAAGAAAAGAGCAATTAGCGACGTACTCTCCAGTCAAAAATAAAAAAATATTAATTTTCAAGGGCCATTGAAGAAGTTTGACATATATATGGAATGTGGCGCCAAAGAGAAAAGGAATCTGTGACGAGCCAAGAATGCCAAGAAAGGCACACCAGATTACCCCAGGCCTTTCTTCCCTCCCCTCCCCCCACCCCTTAAGACTTCCAGATTATGACAAATATATGTATGCGGTATAAGAAAAAGGTAAGTTTACTTTTCCTAACCTAGCCTTATAAATTAGTCCATGAAGAATAAGCTACACAACAGATATGAAATCTGTTGCAACAGCTGGGTGTTCTGGTGTAACTAATAATGGTTCTGTTGTAACTTATTATCCATCTATTACATAAGTTGTGTTGGATTGATTCAGAGAACCATATGCAACAGATGGACCATCCGTTGCATCTTTACAATTACTAACCTATTTAAAAATTGACTTTTTATATCATAGTATGTTGACAAATTCTCTACCTAATGAGGAAAAGGCAATTAGCATACCCGAAAGCTTATAACGTTGCCGATAGGATAATGGACCTTGACTTCTACAAGAAGATCAAGGACAAGTACGATCAACTCAATGATCTAACATCATCCTTTGGTGTGGTATTTAATTTGTTAGTTTCTACGTTGGACTGGGATGAAGAAATGATAAAATATGTTAGAGGGAAGAGGCCAAATCCATACGGAAAGAGCTGCACTGCGGCAAAGAGGATTTTTGCAATCATGGGCGTGGAAGGCATACATTATTGGGCTGTTGAGATACTACTCGAGGAGGGAAAGATCAAGATTTATGACTACAATAAATTTGCCATCGACAAGGTCATTTTTTATCCACATGTAGCCACTGATGGAGCTGTTCCCTATCTTGTTGAGGCAGAGTAAATTGATGTATTATTTGCTAGAGGAAGTGTTTATGAAGAAACCATAGTATTTTGAAGGTCGAAACAACTGTATGAACCTTTTAAAAAATGATACCAGTTTCTCGTGCGGCTCGCACGCACTTGTACACATCGAATATTTGCTGACCAGCATAAAAATGGCCGAGCCAATAACCTTTCTGTGTGACAATACTGTGGAAAACCTGCAAGAGGTCGGGGCTTATGGGGTACTAACAGGACACTTGAATCCTGTGTATAAAGAAGAGCCTGTGAAATACCAATTTTTTATTTCAAGACACCCTTCACTTTACATTACATGTACATGTAGTGGCAATAATATTTTTTGATGAAATTTGAGTTTTTTATAATGAAATAGATTGTCAATTTGTAGTAAAATATATTCAATCTATTCTGGCAGATAGTTTATCTGTTGCAATTGGTTGGTCATCTGTTGCATTATGCCGATGTTGTTTCTATCTAACCTAAGTCTAATCTGTTGCAATAATGGGAAGACCTATTTGATAATTTCCAATAGATGACCTAAATTTTGCAATATATGTCTAAATTTGTTTGATATTTTCCAATAATTACGCTTGAATATCCATGTGCTCGACAACACTGAACCAGTAGCAAATATACCACCATGAAAATTTCAGCATTTCGTCTTGAATAGCCATGTACCCAACACCACCAAACCAGTAGCAATAACAGCAACAATGTAGTATCTTCTTGCTCAATTTTATTTCACTTCAGAAGTCTTGACTCTCTTCAACAAACCCCAGATTACACGAATTTTTTGTGAAGGGTGCCGTTCTTCATACCAATTAGAGTAATTGCATCTACCCAATTTCTATAAAAACAAGAATACAATTTCAAAATAATAACAAGTCAATAATTAATCAACTAATTAAATAAAAAATATTACCTTTGAAATCTTAAAATTAAAAAACCTACGACCTAGATTTTGTTGAGTCCAAGAAGTCTTCAATAGAGCTTTATGACCGCACTTACAATATCAAAAATCTTTATCATAAAAAAACAGTGAAAGATGAGCTCGACTTTGTCAAGCTTAGTTGGAAAAAAAATAATCGAGATGAATTTAGATAGATAAAAAAGATGAAGAAGAAAACAAAGATTTGGGAATTTAGAGTTAAATTTTAGGAAGAAGATGAATATATAAGACAATGGTAGAAAAATAACCGTTGGGGGGCAAATTAGCAAAAATGGGGGTTCAACGAGTCTTGGTTGTGTGAATTACATGCGAGCATCCAATGGGAAAAAAGTGACAAACTGACACATTTGATGCCTATTTTATTTTATGTGTTTAAAATAAACACTGCCTACTTGATGCCTATTTTATTTTAGGTGTTTAAACTGAACACTGTCGGTGAGTTATGTCTTTTTTATTTTAAGTCCCTTTCACTTTTTTACATGTAGTGGCAAATTTATATATCTAATGAAAGTTGAATTTTTATAATACAATAGATTGTCCATCTATCGTAATATATATTCTACACGTTCTGACATATAGTTTATCTGTTATAATAGGTTGGTCATTTGTTGCATTATGTCGATGTTTTTATCTAAGTTTATCTGTTACAATAGTGGGAAGACCTATTTGATAATTTCCAATAGATTACCTACCTGTTGCAACATATGTCTAAATCTGTTTGATATTTTCTAACAGATGTGTCGTCTGTTGCAACAGATACATTATCTGTTGTAATATTTGAATCTAGTATTCCATTTCAATTAATACATTCAAATCTAAGAAAAAAATAAAATCCATAGATAAAATAAAATAATACCGAAGCCTTCAGAAATTAGCTGAAATAAATCAACGAATAAATAAAATGTAACAAAAATTATTATGGGTACAGATCTCAACAAATATATCAAAAAATTAAGTATTATGCCAAGAATTCCTAAGGAGGGGTGAGGTTATTACTTTGACAAACTCAAGATATAAAGTTATTACTTAGACATACTCAAGCTATAAAGATCTACTCAATATGAATAAGTTGTTCTTCATCTGGTGCTATGGAATTTGGCTTTGGTCATCATGGATCTTTAATTATTTCTTACGTATAGTTTGTGTTCTTTTTACTCTATGTATATTCATAAAAGGAGTAGCATATTGTCAATGTTGTTCAACAGTAGCTTTTACATCCACCTAAAAAGCCAGAATTGGTCAAAGCTAATCACGGGGATACAATAAAATGGAAAAGGATAACTCATCTGTTCTAGCAAATCAAACAGGTCTTCCTTCTATTTTAAATTGTACTAAATAGATTAAATTTTAGTTCTAATAGATGAATCAACTTTTAGGACAAATTTTTACATGAGAAAGACCTGTATGCTAATTTCCAATGGATGAACCATCTGTTGCAAAATATGACTCATCTGTTGCAGCAGATAGGTCATCTGTTGGTACAAATAAAAATGATATGAATAGTTGTTTGATTTGCTAAAATAAACAAGACATATGTTGCAACAAATACGTTATCTGATGCAACAAGTTAGTTAACTGTTGTAACTGATGTATATAGCTGTTTGATAATTTTCAGCAGATGTGTCATCTGTTGAAATAGATATGTGTCTGTTTGTTAGTTGGAAAGACATATATTCACCTTCTTTACCTCATGATGCTCTTCTTTGTCCATTGTACATTGCTCAATGCAAAACAGGGACAGAGCAGTTGTAATTTCGCTTTTTAGATACTTGATAATGCCTTAGAAATTACTCTCCTTCTCCTCTTAGTCTTAATCTCTAATGGAGTGGATGGATATAAAATCCTCTTTGATGGAATGACACCCCTCTTAGATTTCAATTTCTTTACAGAAGCAGTTAATGTAATAATAGCATTAATCACTACATCATGTTTCACCTGCAGTCTTGACATTTACATCCAGAACATTTGCTGGGAGAGGAAAAATCATTATAAACGGTATAATTATGATGGTTTGTTTTAAATACTGTAAGAGGTGCATCATTAACACCAACAGCAGCACCATTACCACCAACAACAACTCCATCACCACTAAGACCATTAAAAATAACAAGCCCAACCTCTAAAATTATTTTTCTTATAATGGATGTTGCTCCAAATAATTCCATTTTTGTTGTGTCAATGACCTTAGGGTCCGATAAAGATTGCACAGATCGTAAAATGGCATCTTCAACTCTCGATTGGTCGGAACTAGCGACAGATGCACAATCTAACATAAAATATTACATATATAAGAATGATGATTAGACCATTCAAAAAAATCATTAATTAAAATAAAAAATTAATTATATTTATACTTACTACATCCTTCGGGGGGTTTAAAAGATCAAGAAATTTTGTATTTTTATATGTTTTGGCTGACAACCTCTCAAGATTCTTAGACAAGAAGCTTCTACCTGGTAGTTCACTTGTTGTCTCAAATAAGGAATGACTTCAAATGCCCAAATATATATAAAATAATACCAATAAATGAAAAGCATTATTGATTAAAAAACTGAATGATATCATCGTAAAAGAAAGAAACATTTACCATGAAAGCCATATAAGTTGATTATCTTTGGCACTAACGGAGTCAACAAATATTTAACAGTCATTTTGAACCCTTCATAACCCTAAGGATAGTTTTTAAACGCCTCAAGATCCTCAGAGAGCTTTATTAAGCTAACGCTAAAGTTGTTGTTAACGTCTCTCACCCAAAAGATATTATGTACAAACCAAACCAAGTTCAATGACTGCTTGTGCTTCTTTGAAATTCTTTTACCTTTCAATGCTTCTATCAAATTTTTGTTTTTGAAGCTTAGACCAACAATGGACGCCAGGTCATCACGATCACATGACTTGCCTTTGCCTTTTTTGGTTGTGTGGGTTGTTTTTTAAGGTTAGAATAGGTATAACATGAGAAGGAGAAGGAGGATAATATTTTAGTCTAATAGCTATCGAAAACTCCCTCCAACCAAAATAAATAGGCATGCCACAATAATTTATCCACACCTCAACCATATTATCTTTGTTTTCACATAAACCTATGCTTGAGAAGTTCATATACTATTTTTATTTGGAAACGAGTATTGTTATCCTCTGGCAAATCAAGATATTTTCCAAAGCAGCAGTCCCTAAAATAAGCATCTAATTTTTGTTCTCAAAGTATTTTTCTGAAGGCGTTAAAAGATTTTCCCATGGCTGACTTAACCATGAAATTACCCGTTAAATTTGTGGCACCATCGCACTATATTCTCACAGGATAATGATCAATGCTGAAGGTTTTGACCAACTCTTCGGTAGAAGGGATATTAGCATTTGTATCATCTCTTTAAAAATATTTCTCCTCCCCGTGTTCATCATATTCTACTCCAGATTGAAATAACATTTGTAAAGCAAGCTCATAGGGTGGTGGTTGTAGCCTTGCTTCTTCGCTTGTTTCTTTACTTGGACTTGATTTTATTTCTATTCTTTTGGGAGCCATATTATCTAAAATTAACAGGAACATAAAAAAATATAGTATAGTTGATTAATGTATCGTTAAAAAGGATAACAGTAAATCTAACATACAAAATAGTAAAATAATAGTTGCAATAAATCACATATTTGTTGCACCAGGTAGGTTATCTGTTATACCAAATAACTACCCTATTACAACGAATGAGTAATCGATTGCAATAATATAAAATACATCGCTCATTTTTTAAGATAGATAAATGGTCTATACAACAGATCACACATGTATTGCAACATATGAGTGATCTCTTAGAACAGTTAAATAACCTATTACAACGAATGAGTAATATGTTATGATAATACAAAATATATCACTCATCTATTGAGAAAGATAAATGGTCTGTGCAATAGATCATACATCCATTACAACATATGAGTGACTTATTGTAACAACTAACTAACCTATAGAAACGGTTGAGTAATCTATTGCCACAATACAAAACATTTCACTCATCTATTAAGAAAGAAGAATGGTCTACGCAACAGGTCACACATCTGTTGCAAAATATAAGTGATTTGTTGAAATAGTTATCAACGGTCAATATTATGTAGATTTCTTCTAACAGAATGGCCGTCTGTCACAATAGATGAATGATCAGTTAGAAAAACAATAGATGAATGATCAGTTAGAAAAATCAAGTATTGGACATGTCCTGTTGGAAGAATTGATAGGATTTTATCCAACAGGAAGTTCATCTGTTGGATTAGATCTTTAATTTGATGGTTCCTCTGTTACATCAGATGTTTAATCTGTCACGTCAGATTTTTAATTTGATGGTTCCTCTATAGCATCTGATAGTAAATATATTGCATCAGATGGTTAATCTATTATAATATATGCTTAATTTGTTGCATCAGATGGTTAAATTGTTGCTTCATATGCAAAATCTATTGCAGCAGATTTTTTATCCAATGGTTCCTCTGTTGCAACCGATGATTAATATGTTGTATCAGATGGTTAATCTGTTGCATCAAAATTTTAATATGATGGTTCCTATGTTGCATCAGATGGTTGATCTATTACATCATATACTAAATTTGTTGCATCATATGGTTAATATGTTGCACTAGATGGATAATCTGTTCCAAAAAAAATAGTAACATGATTTTGTTCAATAGAACAACAACAATATTACCATTTTTACCAAGAACAAAAGCAAATTAATCCAGCAACGAGAACAACAAATTAATCTTCAAAATCAAACAACAAAAGAGAAGAGAAAAAAAAAAGATAAGAAATATTAGAAATTAGGATTTTATTCAGACCGTATTTCAAAATAAAGCAACAAATATTAAAATTTTTAACCAATACTATAAGAAAATTTGGCTCAAGTTTATCATTTTTTTCAAAACTAAAAAGGCCATAATTTTTTATCTGTGAAAGAAGAAAAGGAACGATGAAAAATTTGAAGTTGTTGTGGCCAGAGAGCAAGGCTGTCATGTCGATTGATGGTTGAAGTCGAAAAGAAAATCGAAGCTCAACTATTTATCATCGGAGATTGAAGTCACTGGGGATTGAAAGGAGAAATTTATAAAACTATTGGTTGAGAGAAACTGTTGAGAGAGAGGAGAGAGATGATCGATGATTTGGATTGCAAAGGGGTGTGGGATGGGTTGATTTATATTTTTGAAAAGATTAGACAGTTTTGAAAATATTAATCAAGTCCACAATTAACTTAATCAAGTTTCCTAATTATGTTTGACCCTTTAAGTTGGTCAATGTCACCAATCTTTCATTCAAAAATTAAAAGACACGTTTCCTTCAATTTTCAAGAAACTATATCATTAATGGTACAATTTGTACTTTTATAAGAAAATCACAAAACTAAGAATCTTTTTTCACAAGAAAGAAAAATACCATGGATAATTTAAATAACTGTCAACGAATGATTTCATTATTTCAAATCTATGTTATATTGTGAATATATTGTTCAACATTCTTGTAAGTTTAAATTGGTGATAACATTCCATTAATATATTTAATATCTTACTCTGTGGAAGTTTGATATTTAAAGTCTGAAATTCATAAAGAAATTAGTTAATATTTTTAAAAATATCGACAACGAAAAAGAGCCAAAAATGCCCTTAATCTATGAGATATGGTTCATAAATACTCTCTTATCCACCTATGGGTTTTGTTTTTTGGACCAAACATACCCTTCAAACTAACAAAGAAAATTCACTTCAATTTTTACTCTTTAAAAATGCCACGAGTTAGTTTTTTATTGGTCAGTCATTTTAAAAAGAGATGAATGTCTTCTAGGCCAGCTGACAACTGATTTTGTTGCTGCCATTGATCTCCGCCCTTCACCTCCCTGCAGAAGCAGAACACATGTGTCTTATCTCTTTTAGTTTGTGTGGTAAAACTCCTCTAAAATCTTCATAGAAAAGTTAAACCTTTTCGCGAATGTAGTTCAGACACTTTCGACATCAATCAAACATTGAGTTTTCAAACTCAAATTGTAGAAAATTTCAAACGAATTCCATCTGAGTTGAGAGAAGATTGATATTGCAGAACTAGTGATATAGGAAGATACTGTTAAAAACAAAGTTCCAGCAATTCATGTGTTATATTTTTTGCTTTATCCTTAACTACTGCGGTTCTATATGTTTTCCCTCAATTTTTTGGTCCTTTCTTTATGTTGTTGTTTTCTTTCAGGTAGTATATTTGATTATGATTGCATTCATATCCAACTTCTTATCTATAGACATGGCTTCAGAAATTTTACTGCACTTTACTTTCAGCACTCAGAAGCAAATGTCACTACGAAATTTCAGCAGTTAAAATTAAAGTGAGAATACTTATCACATGACTATACTTAGATGATGAATGTGAATAAAAGAACATATTCTGAAAGTTTGGTATAAATATTGGGTGCAGAAAGACTTGTTTTTCTCCTTTATGGATCACATATTTTAAATATTTGAGAAGAAGATCGACAAGATGTTGTTAGTAAGTGAAAGAATACGAACTCACTCAGTAATGACATGTAAGGTAATGGATTTTATTTGGATTTTTTGGGCCCTTGAAGAGGTTTGTTAGCTGTGACATAAAATTTCTCGCGACAAGATTTCTTGCCAAAATGAAGAAAGAATAAATCTTCCTGGTATGCTCATCGAATTCCCATACATGTTTCTCTTCATGGTTCTTTACCATTTTAATTAATTAAAAAAAGTTACCATCATCTCCAACAAAGCTTCCAAGTAAGAATTCTACACAAACTAGGGCCGTTTCTACATAAACTACTAGTAAAACATGTGATGATAGGCGAAATTACGCGCCTATATCAATATATTTTGCCCATATTTTAGCCTAGTTTCGAGAACTAATTATCTATTTCGTACACTTTTAGTCCTTTTTCCTGTAAATGAGCTAACAAATGTGATTAGGAAAGTTTCAGGTATAAATGATGCAAAATACAGCAATTTATGGCTTACTTGACGCAAAAGAAAGCTCACAAACGAGATGGAAAGGAGCTGGACGCATAAAGGACTAAATCTGCTGCATGGAAAATCTGTCCCGGGCTAAAACAGCATTTCTGAAGACTTTGGGACTTACAGACACAAAGCTGGATTTTTGCCATAATACATTAACCTAGTGCAATTAGGTTATGTGTTTCATCATTCTATTTGGATTATAATTTTGTAACCTTACCCTAGTACAATTGGGTCAAGGATTTCATTAGTATATTAGGATTTGGTTATTTATTTTATTAGTTTAGTAGGAGTAGGATAGGAGTATTATAAATACCCTATCATGTTAGAGATTTTGGAGAGGAGAGGAGACATTCTGACAATTCATTCATCTCCTTACAATTAAGACATCTTCCTACAACCCATTCTCAATTCTTCATTCTTCTACTCTTAAATTCCACAACAAGAGAATCGTTACTTGCTACGGAATCACTAAAACCACACGCCAAACACCTACTATTCACGCCATCCACCATGCAAAACGTGATATCCTTCGCATTCATGGGTAACTAAATCTCTTAGTTGGGGTTATGGAAGCCGAATGAGTTACTATCTATAGCTATGAGTTTGTGAGTTCAAGACAAGTATATTGCTTATATCATTATTCTCTTCATCTTAAATCTACATTCTTTGCGGTTCAAACACAAGAACACGCCATTCTAACATCTAACCTGTTCGAGAGAAAGGTTATTTGTCTAGAAAAGAAGACGCATAGACCAACGCCAGTCTAACATCTGACTTGTTCGAGAGAAAAGTTATTTGTCTGGAAAAGAGATAATGTCAAGGTAGTAGGACACCCTTTCCTATTAAAAAGCTAGTGCCGTACCTGGACTAACTTCTTGGAGAATTCGTACCGTTAGTCACGCTTTAAGCTCGAGAGAGTTAAAGTGAAATAGTCCTTGTTTAGGTCGAGAGACGCTTGGATTTACCATCGACTACAATTCTCTATAAGCAATTACATGTCAAGACTCTACACACTCATAGCCAATAGAGACGTATACCTCAGAAGGTGGACATAACCCCAACGCCTCAATTCTCATTGTTTACAACACACGTGACAATCTCTCTTTATTTTGCTATTTTCAGTTCTTACATTCTTGTTTTGGTTACATACTACAATCCCCCCTTTCCTACGAGACTTGCACTAAAAGTCTAGTAATTTCTCTTGCTTGTTGGCCAAGCTATTCTCTGTGGGATCGATACCCAACCCAGGTTGGGTTCTATATTTGCTAACGACCGCTTTACACTCCCACGAGAGCTGTAGATTGAGCGTTATCAACATGCCACTTAGTGTTTTAAAGTGAGTGACCAGTAGGAAAATGACATGTGGCATTTTAGAAGTTTAACGTTGAAGTAGATTTCTTCCGTTAGTTTGAGGGGTATGTTTGGCCCAAGAAAAAAACTTTAAGGATATTTTTGGACCCATAGGTGGATGGAGGGTATTTATGAACCATTTCTCATAGATTAAGGATATTTTTGACTCCTTCCTGTATCGACAATCTTATTTCTAAATATTCATAATGAAAAACGTGATAAATCAAAATAGAACTAATGATCAATAGCAAAAATGAAAAGGAGAAGAAAATGTAACAATGTTTATGTGTTATTGAAGAGGCATATAAGAAGTCAAATTTCATTTTAATTCAAATTCAAAAATCATATCAACTTATTAAAAATATCAATTTCTATTTGCATAAGATTCTAGGATTCATATTCCATACATAATATAGTCTTTATAAGAGTTTTTCCCTTTTTTTTTTGAATGATCCTTTGTCTTTATAAGAGTTTTCCCCCTTTTTTTAAATGATCCTTTGATTACAATTTTTTTCACAGGTGTTACTGTAATTGCTAATTGATTATTTCCTTAATTGAATATTCTTATAATGATTCCTTAATCTTGGTCGTGAAATAATGAATATTCGCTTATATAACTATTTTTTATACAACAAAAATACAAATATTTCAATTTCTTAGCAACATGTAATTTATTTGTTAATATTTGAAATAAAAATATTTATAGTAACACACAACTATAATTTAGATAATTATTAAAGAATATTAATTAGCAATCCTTTTTCGATATGCTACTTGACTTAACCTCGTATTTACTTACCTCATCTTATTTAAATAAAATAACGGAAATCAATAAGAAATAAAGAAAAGCTAAAATATAACTTTAAATATTTTGTTATTATTGCGCGACTTCATCTTCTTTATAATTTCTCTTAGAATCTGTTCTAATTAACTTACCTTTGAATTTTTCTTAATTTACCAAAGTAAAACAGAAAAATTAATGATTGCTATTAATTATAGAAATTCTCTCAATAAATAGAAATATTTATGTCTTCAAATACTTTATGCATAATATTGAATATTTATTTTCACCATAATCAAGCATATTTTTAGGAAGTTTTTGGAATATATTTATTGTGAAAATATGAGTCAATTTTAATTGATCTTAATCAAAATATATTTTTTTTCCCACAGAAACTTTCCTTTCATAGCAATGTTAATTTCAAAAAATTATAATAAGATTATAGTTGATTGCATAAAATCAACTAATTGATTAGTTGCAATTTCGTTGATTTCAAAGAAATAATTATTATTAATTAAAAGAATAGATTAAATTATTTAAATTCATAATATTATTATTTGAATTCATGCACAATATAATTCAAGTGGCTTAATTTTAGAAATCATCCTAACCTATTTTTTTTATTAAATTCAATTACGAATTTTAGAACTTATTTTCTGTTAAAATTGCAATTAATATTGATATATTTTTACCTCAATATAATTTAATCAATTTAATCATAGTAAATTATTATTATTAAGTTAATTTAATTAATTTTACCATAGTAAATTTACTACTCCACAAAAACTTTCCTTATGTAGCAATATCAATTTCAAAAATTAATAATAAGATCACAATAGATTATATTTGCGTTTTCATTTATTTCAGAGTGCAATAATTATTAATCAAAATTATAGATTAATTTATTTAAATTGGAAATGTATAGATGTGTCATCCAATAGAAGTCAATCTTAATAGTTTTCATCAAATAGGTGTCAAATTTAGTTATTTTTACCATATTAGTATATGTTTCTGTGCATATCGGCATCAAAGAGCCGAAGTCGCCCCCACCCTCCCCGTCTCCAACGCCCCCAACGACGGCAACGGCAACTCTTACCACCGCTGAAACCCTCGAAGCTATCGTTGTCTCCCCCCTAGAGCACCACGCAACAGTTTCCACCACTCCACTGGCCAAATCCATCGAAATTGCCATCCACCGCTTCTTCTCCTCCTCATCACTCCGTCCAGTTGACGTCGAAGAGGAATAGAATTCTTGACAAATTCTTGAAATCCGTCTCAGGTATCACAAGTGCAAAATCCGGGGACGAAAAACACTATTCCAGTGACATCAATACTATTTCGGCGACCAATTTCAACCACAGATTGCCGGAATCCAGCGACTCTATCAAGTAAAGGGACTCAATCGATCAGGTGCGCTCACTCCATGTTTTCTAGTTGGGTATAATATTTTTGTCTTGATTCCTTTTTTTGAGTGTCTTGGCTGCCTATCTGGATTGGGGTTGATGATTTGGTGATTTTGGTAATTCTTAATAGTGTTTTACTTGTTAATACTATTTAAGATTTTTTACTTCTAGTTATTTTAGTAGTTTTGATTACTTTTATCTGAGGAACTAGCATATATATTTAGTTTGGTAGTATATATTGGTTGTTGTCGGTGTTGGGCAGCAGATTCTAACTCCTTAACTGATTTCATTATAACCAGTTTGTCCTTTTAGCCTTATCTTTATCCTCCTCTATTAACTGTCTTTTTTTCTTTCCATCTTTTTTCTCCTATTTGTGTAGTGGCTGAAATTGGCAATAGTAGACTATAATCGTGTCATAGTTTGGGATCGTAGTTGGGAGGTGGAGGGCGGGGTTGGGACGAATTTAGGGTTAAGGACAAGGCGTAGTAAGGTTATGTGGGATAAGAGAGCTTCTAGGTTGCGAGTTGGATCTTGGAACATAGAAACTTTGCAGGGTAAATCTATAGAGCTGGTTAAGATTCTTTGAAAGAGGAGGTTCTTCGAAAGAGGAGGTCCAGGAAGCTAAATGGGTAGGCACTAAGGTGAGAGCTGTGGATGGTTATAAGTTGTGGTACTCGAGTTGTGTGAGACATAGAAATAGGGTAGGTATCTTAGTAGAGGAAGAACTTAGGGAGTAGGTGGTTAAGGTAAAGAGAGTTAGTGATAGGTTGATGTCTATTAAGTTGGTCATTGAAGGGTCTACGGTGAATATTATTAGTGCCTATGCCCCACAAGTAGGTTTGGACGAGAAGGAGAAGAAGGAGTTTTGGGAGGGTTTAGATGAGGTAGTGAGGAGCATCCCAAGCACTGAGAAGCTTCTTATGGAAGGGTATTTCAATGGGAATATTGGGTCTTTGCTAAGAGGTTTTGAGGATGCGCATGGT
Source organism: Capsicum annuum (assembly GCF_002878395.1). Lineage (NCBI taxonomy): Eukaryota > Viridiplantae > Streptophyta > Magnoliopsida > Solanales > Solanaceae > Capsicum > Capsicum annuum. The sequence goes on from NC_061122.1 coordinate 85,570,790, forward strand.
AGTTTTGGTTTTGGGGAGCGGAATGACAGAAGAGCTGCTCTTTTGGATTTTTCTAGGGTTTTTGGGTTGTGGATAGCGAATTCAAGCTTTATGAAGAAGGAGTAACACCTTATTACGTTTCATAGTTCAGTGGCCAAGACTTAGATAAGATATTTGCTTTTTAGGAAAGGGGATAGAGCACTTTGTAAAGATTGTAAAGTCATACCTAGCAAGAATTTTTCGACTCAGCATAGGTTTTTGGTAATGGATTTGGTTATCAATAAGGGCAAAAAGAAGAGAAGCATGGAGGCTCAGACCAAGATTAAGTGGGGTAGCTTAACTTTGGCTAGTGCTTTGGAAATAGAGGAAAAGTTGAAGAATAGAGAGGCTTGGGAGAGTAGAGGAGGTGCGGATAGTATTTGGGAGACGACTGCTAGTTGTATTAGGGAGATCATTAGAGAGATGTTGGGTGTCTCGAGAGGTCAATCTAAAAAACATCGGGGAGACTGGTGGTGGAATAAAGAGGTTAAGTGAAAGGTAGAATATAAGAAGGTAGCTTATGCTAAGTTAGTTGTGAGCAAGGATGAGGAGAAAAGATAGACGAATAAGGAAGAGTATAATATAGCTAGGAGAGAGGCTAAGTTAGTAGTTACAGCGGCTAAAACTGCAGCTTTTGAGCACCTATATGCGGCTTTAGAGGAAAAAAGCAGAGATAAGAAGTTGTAAAGGCTGGCTAAGGCCAGGGAGCAGAGGGCTCGTGACCTTGACCAGGTGAAGTGCATCACAGGAGAGGATGGTACAGTGTTGGTGGAGAATGCTCTTATTAGGAAGAGGTGGCAGTCCTACTTCCATAAACTTTTGAACGACGAGGGGGACAAAGGTTTTGTGTTGGGAGACTTAAAGAATTCTGAGGAGTGTTGAGATTATGGGTATTATAGGCGTATCAAGGTTGAGGAGGTCAATAGAGCTATTTTCAAGATGAGGTAGGGTAGGGCAATGGGGCCAGACGAAATTCCAATGGATTTTTGGAAAAACACTAGCAGGGTAGGTTTGGAGTGGTTGATAAGGTTGTTTAACAGTATTTTTAGGACAACAAAAATGCCTGAAGCGTGGAGATAAAGTACGATGATTCCAGTGTATAAGAACAAGGGAGACATCCAGAGTTGCAATAACTATAGAGGTATTAAGTTGTTGAGTCATACTATGAAGGTTTGGGAAAGGGTGGTAGAGGTAAGGATGAGAAGAATCGCAACGATTTCTGAGAATCAGTTCGGTTTCATGCAAGGTCGCTCGACCACTAAGGCCATTCACCTTATAAGGAGATTATTAGAGCAGTTTTGGGAGAGAAAGAAGGACTTGCACATGGTGTTTATTGATCTTGAGAAGACATATGACAGAGTTTCCAGGGAGATTCGGTGGAATTGCTTGGAGACTAGAGGGGTGCCCATGGCGTACACTAGGGCGATTTAGAATATGTATGATGGGACGAAGACTGGAGTAAGGACGGTAGGTGGAGATTCAGAGCACTTTCCAGTTGTGATAGGGTTGCATCAGGGATCGACTCTTAGCTCATTTTTATTTGCCGTGGTGATGGATGTTTTGTTGCGACATATTTAAGAGAAAGTGCCTTGGTGTGTGTTATTCGCAGATGATGTGTTTCTAATTGACGAGACTCGGGGTGGAGTTAATAATAAGTTGGAAATGTGAAGGCAAACGCTTGAGTCTAAAGGATTTTGGTTAAGTAGAACCAAGATGGAGTACTTGGAGTGTAAGTTCAGTGATGTGTCACAGGAGGCTGGAGTTGTTATGAATCTAGATTCTCAGGCCATTCAGAAGAGGGAGATTTTCAAGTATCTGGGGTCTATGATTCAGGGAAATAATGAGATTGATAAGGACGTCACGCATCGTATTGGGGCAGGATGGTTGAAATAGAGGCTCGCTTAGGGATTTTTATACGATAAGAAGGTGCCTCCGAAGCTTAAAGGTAAGTTCTATAGAGTGGTAGCCCGGTCGGCTATGGTGTATGGAGTAGAGTGTTGGCCAGTTAAGAACTCCCACATCCAAAAGTTGAAGGTGGCGGAGATGAGAATATTGCGATGGATATATGGGCATGCTAAGAAAGATAGGGAAAGGAATGAGATTATTCAAGAGAAGGTGGGAGTTTCCTCGGTGGAGGATAATATGCGAGAAGTAAGGTTACGTTGGTTCGGGAACGTGATGAGGAGGGGCTTAGATGCTCCTGTGAGGAGGTGTGAGACACTGGCTATGGATGGTCTTAGGTGGGGTAGAGGTAGATGAAAAAAATATTGGAGGGAGGTGATTAGGCATGATATGGAGCAGTTATAACTGACAGAGGACATAACCCTTAATAGGAAGGTGTAGAGAAAGTGGATTAGGGTAGACGGTTAGGGGTGGGAGGGCGTCGGTAATAGTAGGGGTGCGCTCCTCGGGGGCTAGAGTTTTTTGTTCATGGCTAGCAGTGTTAGTTTATTTTGCTTATCGTACTAGTTTATATATGTACTTATCTTTTGTGTTTTGTATTCTGTTAGTTTATCTTATGTACCATACTAGTTATATACACTTACATTTGGGTTGGTATATGGGTATCAGTCCTAAGCCTGGGGTCTATCGGAAATAGCCTCTCTACTTCTCCTGAGGTAGTGGTATGATCTGCGTACACTCTACCTTCCCCAGATCCCACTAGATGGGAGTACACTGGGTATGTTGTTGCTGTTGTTGATGATCTGTTTCAGCTGCTTCAACCATAATTTTACTATATCATCCCTAATTAATTATTATAAGTCATCTAATTATTAAAAAATTAATATTAAAAAATTATTATAAAGTCATCTAAGTGTTAAAAAATTTATAATATTTAATGCTAAATTAACTTGACGTTGAATATGAGTCCCACTTAATTTTTTCACAAGTATTTTATCATAGTAATTATGTTATATCATTTCTAATTAGTTATTATATATAAGTCATTTAAGACATGTCTGTTTCGCTGCTTCAATTGTAATTTTACGATATCACTCCTAATTAATTATATGTCCATCTAAGCATTATATTGTTTAAATTGAAATAAAATAGATAGTATTATAGATAATAAAAATTAAAAATTAAATTATTTAAAAAATATAATTAACCATCAATGCCACATAAATTTAAATAAGAAGAGTAATATATATTATTTGAAAATTACATAAAAAGTATTATAAATTATAATAATATATTAAAATATCTAAAAAATAATTTAATATTTTATATATTTCAAGAAAATACGTAAAAAAATATTATAAGTCACAATAATTAACAATTTAAAAAATTTAAAGATCAATTTGTCAGTTTTGGTACAACTTCATTGGTTCTTTCCCTTGCCTTCATTTTTTTCATCCATTTTAATTTATTTGTGTTATTTTTTTAATTTGTTATATATTTTTAAAAAATATGAAAAAAATCCCGTAAATCACAATTATGAAAAACTTAAAAAATCTAAAAGAAATAAAATATTTTACTGACTCTCAAAATTATATTAGTGTCATTTAAATTGGAATAGAAGAAAAAGTACTACAAATAACAGTAATTAAAAATTTAAATTATTTTTAAAATATAATTGACTATTAATGCCACAAAAATTTGGAGAAAAGTGTAACATATATTATTTGAAAATGACATAAAAAATATTATAAGTTACAATATTTAACAGCTTAAAATATCTAAAAAGAAATTAATCTGTTATATATTTCAAAAAAATGCTTAAAAAATACTATATATCACAATAATTAACAACTTAAAAAATTTAAAAGATATAAATATTTGGTTGAATCTCGAAATTATTAGTGTCACTTAAATTGAAATAGTTAAAAATATAATTGACTATTAATGACACAAAAATTTGAACAAGGAGAGTAACATGTATTATTAAAAAATTACATAAAAAGTATTATAAATTACAATAGTTAAAAACTTAAAATATCTAAAAAAGATTCAATCTATTATATACTTCAAGAAAAAAGGACATCGAAAAATTATAAATCACAATAATTAACAACTTAAAAAATTTTGAAGATATAAAATATTTGATTGACTATCGAAATTATTTGATATAACATATTTGGTTAATTGACAAAATTAATTGTGACACTTTGATTGACTCTCGGAATTATTTGATATATAACATATTTGATTGATTGACGAAATTAATTGTGACAATTTGATGAAAACTTCCAACGAGGAAACTTGTTATATTTCCCCCCTTCTTACAACAGCAATATCATTACAAATCTACCAAATTATCTTCATTATTTCAATTTTATCACTATTATTGGGCCCGTGCTCAACACGAGCATATCCAACTATTACGTTAATATAGCCCAGATTAGTCTTTCTTTTTCTTATTAATTTTTATGTGTTATATTTGAGTTGAGGGTCTAACTTAAATAGTCTCTTTATCTTTATAAATAGGCAAAGCATGCACATCATCCTCGTAAAAATATATATTTTTTCATCTTAAGTTATGTGACACTTTTTCAATTTTAACTTGTTCGATAAGAATATTATTTTTTTATATTTAAAAAAAATTAATTTTATATGTTATTTATAATAAAAAATATCTACTAAATTTATTTTAAATTATTTATTGTAAAATTTTTTATTCAAATCAAATAATATCACATGAATTGATACGGAAGAAATACAAAATATGTTAGTTGTTGTGATTTGGTACGGTGTACAAGCATATCTTTCCATGTGAGGCATATAATGTGATCATTAAATGACAAAGACCTTATGCAAGAAAAGTTGATCGTTTGCTTGACTAAGACAAACATGGCCGACACAAAATAGATAAAATACACTTTGAGTGGTAGGAGAAGAGGAGCATTTTTAAGCAAAAAAACTAAGGATATTTTTGTTGCATTTCAGGTAATTCAGAAGCATTTTTGGCTCTTTTATGTTTTTTAAAATAAATTGATTTTAAAAATTTTGTCAAACAGATTAATAGTACAGATTAGTTAAACGGTACTACTTCTTGGTTTATACTACGACATTTATCAAATTTGCATTAAAAATAAGAGAGGACACATTGTCAAATTTGATTTTTAATGCAAAGCAGAATAAATGGCGAAACACAAACAACTCTCATCAGTCATCATAAGTACCTTTTTAAAAAATATTTTTGAAAAATACACTTTTCAAAATAAGCTGATTTTAAAAGTTATAGAAGAGTAGTTGAGTACCACTGTTTCCTGCTTCTTTCCCGATTTCTACATCTAACATGTTCCGTCCATTTAATTTTTAATATTGCTTCTTTTTCAGACCCCAAATGAGAATGAAAAAAAGAAAAAGAAAAGCATATTTTAATCATGACAATGCACATAATTTACTTATATAATTCATCATCATGTTTATATACTTAGATGGGGCTTTGAGCTAAAAGTGACAAAATAGTTTGAAAATGAGGTGTAGGTGACTCAATTCTTAATAATTGAGTGGATGTAACAATTACTTTATTATGGATTAAGAAAGTTGAAGGAATTTAAAAATAACCCACAAGTTTTTAAATTTACATTTTGATCAAAATGTTAATAATATAACGGAAAACGCAGGAGAAAAGGCGCGTTTCTCTCTCTTCTCATCCGTTGTTATTTTCTCTCTCTTCGCGATTTTTGTTATTCATTGTTGCTGCTGCTTTATTCATCATGTTCTGCTTCATTATCATCATCTTCTACTTCATTATCATCTTTATCTTCTTCGTGTGCCATTGTCGTTATTTTTACCATTACTGCTGCTACTTTACTTGACTAATTTTTTAGGTGAAATTTTATTTCGTACATCACTTTGCACTTTGACATTACTTTATAGATGACTTTGGTAAATAAAATTATGATTTTTAGTTGAATTTGTCATTTGGGTACACTTCTACTGTTGTTTTTTCAACAATTGAGAGAACTCGTTCATGAATACAACATAAAAGCCCACAATTTAAACAGATCACTCAGTCTGTTACAACAGATACATATTTTGTTGCAACAGAAGACTCATGTGTTGGATTCATGTTTATGGTTCTATATTGTCCGTGACATGAATCAAACAGATGGTTAATCTATTGCAACAGGCGTTTTATCTGTTGCGAAAAATAATTATTCTGTTGCAACAAATAATTATTCTATTGCAATAGATAATTATCTGTTGCAACAAACGAGAAATCTGTTGCAACAGAATATTTATTTGTTGCAAAAGATGAGTAATCTGTTTAGAACAACATAATACGACTCCTGCCACAAACCCAACAGATAACTAATACGTTTCAACTCTTGCTATTGATACTGGATTCAAATTATTTCGTAATCATTGACATGTTTGTTGAGAAGAAGAAATAGAAAGAATAAAAATTAAATAAGAATTAAAACATCAAAGTCGATCAAACATAATTTTTTTAGTAAACAAAAATAAAAAAAATACATAGGCTAAAAGAAAAAAATAATTTGCTTCACGAGGTAGGGGGATAAGGTCTGGGGATACACTACCCTCCCTAGATCCCACTTGTGGGATTATACTGGATATGTTATAGTTTTAATTTTTGTATTTTTATTTGATCAACTTTAATAATTTACTAAGTGCTTAATTAATATAATCTAATAGAGGTCTCTACTTGAGTATTAATATATGCATTAGGTCAGGTTTTGAGTTTCAACTCTTGTTATTGATACTGGATTCAAATTATTCCTTAATCGTCGACATGTTTGTTGAGAAGAAGAAATAGATAGAATGGAAATTAAATAAGAATTAAAATGTCAAAGTCGATCAAACATAAATTTTTTATTAAACAAAAACAAATAAAAATGCATAGGCTAAAAGAAAAAAATAATTTGATTATTATTATCATCATTATTGCCAGCTGACCAATCTTCAACCGGCATCAACAGTAACCTCCTCAGCCTCCGAATCTCCCAGAGCATCCTAGCTCTTATTGCAGACAACTCCCATTGAAGGTCATAAACCTGCGTTTGAAGTTTCTGCACAGTATCTTGTAAAATAGCAACATCCCATACTAGATCAACCATATCTAGAATACGAATAAATTGACAAAAAATGTTAAAACAAAAGTAAAGAAACGAATCTGAATGTAATACAACGTACACTACCAATTGTATATATTTACACAAAAAGCAAGAAAAATTTTTACCTGAGTCAGGAAAGAGAAAGTGGTTGAAGGTGTAATATGAAAGACAAGATGCAAGAAATAAATTTAGTAGAATGAACGAGTAAGGATAGAACTATTTATAGAGCATTGAATTTGAATGAGTTAGGCAAAAAGACGCGACTGTTCACCTCTATTTATTGATTAAATACAAACTGGTGACTTTGTGATTACTTTGATAAGTTATGACTTAATTAATGAAGCTACTGACTTACTTTTTGATTATTGTGATAAGTCATGACTTTTCAGCTTATTATTATTAATTAGTTTTTTTTCAGTAACCGTTTTAATTGAGTTGTGACAACAGATTCTATATCTATTGCATCATATAATACATCTGCAACAACAGATATACCATATGTTGCCATCCGTTGGAACAAATTGACAACCTGTTGCATTAGATAATCTATCTGTTGCAATATATAATATATCTTTTTTAATATTCATCATATCATTAATTTAAATTTTTTATTATAAAAAATTTAAAAATAGATTTAAAAACAAAAATGACGAAAAGTCACTACTTGTCGCCTATTTTATATTAATATCAATTATTTAAACTAAATAACCATTTTCTACGATTATAAATTGTGTTTATCATTTATTTTCTTATTATTTTTTATGAAAAGAAATGACTTAATTAAATCAAGTTGGTGAGTTTTTATAAAAAGTCACGATTGTTCACCTTTTTTTTTAACAATCATCATATACCTTAGTTAATCCAATGTTGTGACTTTTTTATTATATAATAAATAATTTAAAAATAAAAATGGTGAAAAGTCATGATCAGTTATTAAAATTAAATAACCGTTCTTTTACGGTTATAAATTGTGTTTATCATTTATTTCCTTATTATTTATGTACGAACTATTTTTCATATTAAATAATCGAAAAGCCATGACTTTTCAACCTTAATAACAACAATAACTCTTTTTTATTAATAACCGTTTGTTGCAACATATGATCCATCTATCGCAACAGATTAACCATCTATTGCAACAAATGGTTCATTCATTGCCACAAACACTCAATACCGACCTCCAACCATCGACATGTTGAGAATAAGGAACAAACAAAATTAAAATTAAATATTAAATAAGAATTATAAATCCAAAGTCGACCAAACATAGACTTTTAAATCCTTTATATACAAATACCTACAATAAAAACACATACCCTTGGGTAGATTGGATATAATAAAAGAAAAACAATAACCTAAATATTATTATTACTATTATTGTTATTATCATTATTGTCAATTGGCCCATAGTCATCTGGCAGTAGCAGGGCCCTCCTCAGCCTTGCTCTCATGTCGCCCAACTCCCTCCGGAGTTCATGAATCTTCCTTTCAAGTTCTTGCAAGGAGTCTCATAAAATCACCTTGTCAAAATTAGGATCAACCATATCTAGAAGTGGAGTTTTGTATAAATACATCCCATAATTAAATAAAACTGTGACTTTTTGAATATGTAAATTAAAAAAACTGATCTAAATACAACATGTTATCTTTTACTGTATTTCGAAAAGAAAAAAATGATTTAAAATAAATCTAATAGATGGTTAATATGTTGCAAAATATATTATATTATTGTTTGATAGTTTACAACATATCTTTTACTGTATTTCGAAAAGAAAAAAAATAATTTAAAATAAATCTAATAGATGGTTAATATGTTGCAAAATATATTATATTATTGTTTGATAGTTTACAATATATTGACAATCTGTTGCAACAAATGGATATATCTATTTGATTTTTCCAATAGATAAGTCCTATGTTACAATAGATTGATCACCTGTCATAACAGATGTCTATAATTGTTTGAAAATTTTAACAGATGTGTCATCTGTTGCAACAGGTTAGTCATCTATTTATTCAAATCAAGCCATAGATGGGTTAGAAAGAATAAGGTGCGAGAAAATGGATGGATCCACATTCATGTGTGGGAGTAACGTATTACTGATAAGGTCATCGGGACAATACATATAAAGTATAATGATTTTGTAAATGCAATTTTTAACTGATTAGGCATTGATCATTCAAACAAGATCCTGCATGGTACAATTAAGTTTTATGGTCTCATAATGATGAGGCCGAGAGGCCCATAAAAATAGTGTCGATACCCTGTTACGAATTAATAATGATTGTTGCTCATGTTTATACGTGTCATGTTTTAAAAAGGGATCAATATTTGGTGTCATTGTAGAGATTCAATAGTGATTGGACTTAAGTTTAAGTATGCATTGGACTCTGAGAAGGCCTTTGAAGCATCACATTGTATCAAACAAGTACGGAATACCAATAGAAATTTATGACACCCCAATTTTCTAGAACTGAAACACCACACGGTGTTCATAATCCTGTAGGACCACAAGCTAACCCTTATCTGGTACCTACTACAATAACTGTATAAAAATACTGAATAATGCAGAAAACTGTTGGAAAACTTTCCATAAGGTTCAAAACGTCTAACATAATCAATACAAAAAATTGAATACTAATATATATGTCTAAAAAGCCTCTAACTATATGAACTGTGGAGCTGATGGGACATGTCCCCAACTACTTCGTCTACTGAAAATAAGTTGAATCTAATGCAATAATAAAATAAGGTTCATCCTCAAATGAAGAGGACTTACTGCTACGTCTACTGCTGCTGACTGAGTCTGGACTGCTAAGGGTTCTCTAGATCTCGTGCTTCAGAACCTATGGTATAATACACCATAGTGCAAGAGAAAAGTATGCGTCAGTACTTTGAATGTACTGGTATGGTAGATAAGGTAAAGCTAAATGCAAGGTCTTATGCTTGGACATAACTTTACTGAATAATCATGAGAGTATTGAATGAGGACATATGTATGAATGCACAAGCCATAACTGAAATCATCGTGACTCTGAATACTGATACTTGGATGCTACTTTATTGACATCTGAACTCACTACTAATACTGATATACTGAATAACTGAGTCTATTAAGATTGATGTCTAATCTTGCTAATACTGATTTAATATATCTGAGATCAAGTCTATATAACAAGTGACCTCTAAGTTTATAGGTAATGGTGTCTGATACTTGATAAACTGAATCTGAGATCAGGCCTATATAATGGGTGATCTCTGAGTCTACTGATAATGAATATGATTGTCTGAATCTGAGATCAAGCCTATATAACGGGTGATCTCTGAGTCTAATGATAATGAATATGATTGTCTAAATCTAAGGTCAAGCCTATAAAATGGGTGATCTCTGAGAGGTAGTCAAGCCTAGTATAACGGGTGACTCCTTAGCTGACTTCTATTACTGAGATTGAATCTGAAACTGAGACTGTGGAAGGTAGTCATCTAACCGACATGCCCCTTCTAGCTAGTTGGGGTCCAACCTATACCCTATTTGGAAGGGTGTCCGTACCATGCCACGAATAAAGACATCTTCTACAAAAATAGGATGCCAAGCCTACTATAATGGGTGACACCTGGGCGGAGCCATGCCTAATATAACGAGTGACCCCTAGGAGGTAGTCAAGCCTAATATAATGGGTGAATCCTTATCCTACACTGGCTATGCAGTTATGGATTTTAGGGATTGCTGCTAACGACTCTGCCTAGAATAAATAGGAAGTCGTCATCTCTACCCTTGCTCAGTGCTAAATCCTACTCCCAACTGAATAGACACTGAACTAATTCTTAGACTGTACTAGAATGAGCTGAATCTATTACTGTTTATATTTCTTGACTGATCTGACTGAATTCACTTGGTTCCATTGACTGATGGAATACTACTGAATCTCATTATCTAACTGAATAATACTAAGTTTTGGATTGATTACTTGAATGCTACTAAGGTCTGAACTGAAAACTTAGATACTACTAAGATCTGAGCTGAGTACTGAACTAAAGCTAGAATGCTAATGATACTTAAATTACTCAGATTTCTTAAGTTTTATAACTGTCTTAGAGTACTGAATTCTATAACTGACTGAGTTCTAAGAATCCTGGCTTGACTGAGATTATCGTGAAAACTGACATGGGCTCTAGACTTGCAGCTAAATTGTCGGGTATAAATACCCCCAGGACTAGATAACATAAAATTAAACCATAGACATTCTTGAATAATCATGACCATGGACATTCATTCACCATTACAATCATTAGAGAATCTCTTCAAGCACTTGGAAATCATAAACATGTGATAGTAATGGGAGACATGTTATTGGCTCATAATTCATTCAACAAGGTCTTGCAACAAATATTTAACATACATTGAAGAGCATATAATTGGTGGATTTCATACTAACATGTCATAATTCATTCATATAATTGGTGGATTTCATACTAACCTGTCACAATTCATTCATTAAGGATTTTCAAAAAACACTTGGCATGCATGAGCTTGCACACAATTGGGGATTTCTAGTCAACATGCTATAATGGCTCTAATTCCTTCACATAAGCATTTTATCAAACATATGGGGAGCATGCTTTGGTTATTCAACAATTTCTACACTCAATTAACATAAACACATCACTTTACATTTAACTTGAAGAGATTTTATAATGAGCATCATACAATTCATCAGATACTAGAATCAACTCTTGAGATTTTATCAACAAAATATGAATTTAACTCAATAATAACATGAACTTCAATTTCAATTCACATGAATCATGAAAACTCATAAATATAAGATCTTTGAATTTAGAAAAAGTTTCTTGAACTTCTTGGGTGGAAGGGATCCAAGAATCAACATCTGCATAACTTACTACTTGATCCTCGGAAGATTAATGGTGAAACCTTGATGATTGGAGTCTTGATTTTTGAACCCTAACTCTTGTTCTTGAGGGAAATTGAGAGAAAACACCAATATTTGGGTTTAATGTGGCTGAATATCGTGTTAAAGAGTATATATATGGGTTGAGAAAAGACCCTTTTTGCCTTTGGAATTAAAATCCAGAACTGGAAAAATCCTAATTTTACGTGCTGGCGTGACGTGCCATAATCACGCCAGCTTACTGGAAATTGGACAATTGGGAAACTGAGCCTTGGAGTGATACGGTGGAAATTGCGTTGCCAACTTGGTTGTGAACTGGAAAGATACCACAATGCGGTGGAATCATGAAGGCTCACTGGAATTTGACAATTACCATTTTGGCTGGCTCCGCGACGCGCTAAAGTGCTAGGTGGCACACTGTCTCACTAAAATAGCTTTAACTCTTTGCCCGTGTGTCAGATTTAGGAGAATTTGGTATTAACGGAAAGTTTATTCAATTTTCCACATGACAAAAAGTCAATATTAGGGAAACTCTACATGGTTTAAAATATTTCTCACTTTGGAATTCACTTCTCAATCTTTTAAGGTCAGAATTACACTTTACTTGACATGCTCTAAGGCTCAGACTACGAGAGAACTTTGTGGGGTCTTAAAAAATTCCCCTCCTCCAAATTTATTTGGAAGGGTTGTTTGAGAAAATGATTATATGCCAGAAGAAGTTGTAAGAGAATAATTGTGAGGGAACGGCGGAGTTGATTAAAACCTATATCATCTAAGAGCTAATTAAAGAGGAAAACATAAGGTAGCAAGGAACTTTTAGCAAACCTGACCGATGAAGGTGAATTAAAACATGAGAAATCTGAATCAAGTGCAAATATAAAAGTGTATCCAGTACTAAAAATCCATTTGTTGTCTCTCTGAAAGAAAATTAGTGCAGCTGGGAACTTTGCTAGGGAGCTATGACTAAGTAGCGTGGTCGGGATGATCACATACACAAAAAATAAAAAAAATAAAGAAATCAATTTTGCGGGTACCGAGGGTTGAAATGATGTACCATAAGTAAAGAAAACTTATCCCAAGAACAACTTCATTTAAAATAAGTAATCTCAGCAAAAGTGGCAATTTCTAAATTTTAAATTGCATCCCATGCCTTCTTGTTTTTGGTACCGAATAGGTCTATTACTATTGGCCTGATTGGAACCACAAACAAGATTGAGTATCATTACTTCTTTAGCAATATGTATATAATTGATTGTGTTTTCTTGCCTTAACATGCTTTCAACAAATCTTGGAGAAGATGAGATGCTTGCTATGGTATGTGAATCACGATAATTTTCAAGATTGCCTCCAACTTGCTGATTCGGGATTCAAGTTTTTTTTTTGCCATCTTTGAGGTTAGGATAGAGTTCTTGGTATTTTGTGAGCTAGTCAATTAGGGAGGAACACTTTCTTAAAAGCTGTGGCATTGTAAAAGGCCTTCAGAAGGCTTCCAGAACACTTTCTTCGGAAGGCTTAAATGATACATGGAGGGTCGCTACATTTGTTTTAGGTCAACATCTTGATGCACACTTAATCAGTGGTCCCAAAAATTGAACAGCTCACTTTCTTGAATGTTGTTCAATGCAGCTTGTTCAACCAACCTTCAAAGGACTTGATAGTCTATCCTTTAGGCTATCCTTTGGGCTATCCTTTGAAGGTTAGTTGAACAAATTGGATTGAACAACGCTCGATAAAGTGAGTTTTTTAACTGTAGGGACCACTTATTGAGTGTGTATTAAGATGTTGACCTAAAACAAACGTAGCCACCCTCCATATATCATTTAAGCCTTCCGAAGAAAGTGTTCTAGAAGCCTTCTAAAGGCCTTTTACAATGCCACATCTTTGAAAAAAGTGTTTCTCCCTCATTGACTAGCTCACAAAAGACAAAGAACTCTACACTAACCTCAAAGATAACAATGACAAGCTTGAATACCAAATCAGCAAGCTGGAGGCAAGCTTGAAAATTATTGAGATTCACATACTACAACAAGCATTTGACCTTCTTCAAGATATGTTGAAAGCTTGCTAAGGAAAGAAAACACAATCAATTATATCCATATTGCTAAGGAAGTAATGATACTTAATTTTGTTTGTGGTTTCGATCAGGTCAATAACAGTGGACCTAATCCGAACCACAAATAAGAAGGCATGGGATGTAATTTAAAATTTAGAAATTTTTGCCTTTGATTAGATAGCATATTTTAAATGCATCTTGTAACACCCCGAGTATGTACCCTGGATGCTACATGGTGCTTACAATCCCGAAGGAACACAAGCTAACCCATGACTAGTACCTGCTGTAATAATTGAATAACAATACCGTAAAATGCAGAATTTAGGTAGAAATAGACATAAGGTTCAAATTTGAAAATCAATTACTGAATATTGAAAATAATAATGTAAACAAAATATTTGTCTGAAAAATTACTCAAATTTGAAAAGCCTCTACTATCTGAACAAGGAGTTGATGGGACAAATCCCTAACTAACTCCGACTACTGAAATAAATTGAGTACTTCAATACTAGAATAATAAATCTATCCTCGAACAAAGAGGACTCATCACTACTCTACTGCTGATAGATCGGGCTACTAGTATGATCGGGAGCCTATGCGTCTGAACCTATGATATAAGATACCATAGAGTAAAAGAAAGGTATGTATTAGTATATTAAATTTGATAGTATGCTAAGTGAGGTAGGTTGAGATGCATGGGTTCATATGCATGAATAATACTGGTTGAGTAACATGAGTATAACTAAATGAGAGTATATACATGAATACGTAAACTATAACTGAGGTCATGCTAACACTGAGTACTGAGTTCTGAATCACTAGTTTACTGATACTTTATTAATATTAACTGAGTTATTAAATCTGACAGTCCTAATTCTGTAGAACTATTTTGACTTTTATACTGAAATGAGTGACTATGTCTGACAGTCCTGATTTTTGTAGTACTGAACTAAGTTCTATTCTGAAGATTGAAACTGAGACTGTGGGAGGTAATTATCTAACCAACATGCCCCTCTCTAAATGGACTGGGGTCCAACCTATAACCCAATTTTGAAGGGTGTCATACCGTGCCACGGGTAAAATCAAGATGAATCACCCTCATCTGCAGGTGCTCTGAGTGAGAATGGTGGTACCCTCAACTGGCAAGTAGGATACCTCATCAACCTTCAACTGGCAGGTTGATGTCTTAACCTACAGTGGCTACGTAGTTCTGGAATATAAAGACTACTTCTAAGGATTACACCCTCTACTGGTCGGTGAGTCCCCATCCTTGGGTTCACTCGGTGCTGAATCTTACTCCCAACTGAATAGACACTAAATTGATTCCTAGTTCATACTAGTCTTGAATGAATTGTTACTGATAATACTGTCTAACTGAACTAAACTGAGTTTACTAAGTTCCATTACCTGTCGAAATACTACTGAATTTTGTTAACTGACTGAATTTACTAAGGTCTAAATTGAATACTGAACTGGACTGGACTGATACTGAGTCTACTGAATTTTTCCTAAGTTTCATATCTGACTGAGAGTACTACTGATCGTGATATGACTGAGATTATTCTGTAACAGACGCTGGCTCTAGGTAATCATCTAAATTGTTAGGTGTTAAATACCTCCAGGACTCGATAGCATGAAAAGTAAATCGCTGCATGACTTTACTAGCATAATGGTACTAGCTTGCTAATAATACATTTACTTAGACATTTTTGTCAAACATTTCATATACATGAGCTTGTGCATGATTGAAATCACACAATAACATGTTATGCTTGGACTAGTCAATTCACATAAGCATTTTGAAAAACACTTGGAGAACATGGGTATTTCACATATCAATAAATATACAGTAATATCATGGATTTTACATTCAACTTGAAATTCAAGATTTCGACATGTAGTTCACAAAATTCAATTCACAATTAACTAATTTGCATGAAACTTGGGACAAATCATGGAATTAGATCACCATTAACATCATAATCATTAATACATTCAAGATCCTATATGAAATCCATTAACTTGTACTTTAAAAGAGTTTCTTGAACTCCAAGGGTGGAAGAAAACCCTTGGATGAACACTTCACATACCTTGGTATTCAAATTTGCAAAGAATGATGGAGTGTTCTTGAAGGATGAATCTTTAATTGGAGATTCTAGGGTTTGCTTCTTGAGAAATTTTGAGAAAGATGAATGGATTTTGCCTCTAAAGGGGCATAATCTAGTTTTGGGGGGTGACATGAGGTTGGAAAAGACCCAATTACCCCTGAGGATGCAGTTTTTTAATATCTAAAAATGGACTTAGCGATGCGCAAATTGACACGCCGCATCATTGGCATCGATGCGATGGCTAATGCACTGTGTTGAGTCCATATCAGTTCATTGGAATTTGCACTGGGAGCTAGGAAAAAATACTCATCGATGTAATGGGCGATGTGGTACATTGAGATCGCATCGATTAACTGGTTTGAGCTTTCAAATGTATTTCAAACAAAGTTTGAAAAATCCGAAACTTGTCCAAGAACACCTACTCATATTCTCGATCATAAATTAACCTAAAAATTGATATTTAAAGGTCATAAGGGTCGTGAAAAAGGATCGCCAACTTATGAAGGCTAAAATAACTCTAAGTCTGAATACTTATCTAAAATTTTCTGTCTGGGACCCGCTAACAAGCTTTAAAGGACTAAGTTAAGCTTAGGATTTTATGGGGCCTTACAATATCTTCCCCTTGGGAATATTCGTCCTCGAATGAGATTGACTAAGCTGGGAATATGGATAGATTGAATTTGGATATTTGATATGCACTACTGCAATATGATTTCATAACTGACACTACTTATATGCTGAAATTTCTTATTGAACATGCATATCTGATGCATGAGTACGTAACTGAACATGATTCATGAATGGATGACTGAGATTGCTAATAAGCTGAGTTTCTTGTGCTGAACATGTATATCTGATTCATGAAGTCACAACTAAATATACAATGATAACTGGTACTAAGTCTATAAGGAAAATCCAAGCATGAAACTAAGTAAGTTCAAGGAAAAACTGTTACCTTGGGCTGAGTCTGAGTTTACGAAGAAGAGGTGAGGATACTTGGTCCACATATCTACTCCTATTTCCCAAGTAGCTCCCTTAACGGACTGGTTCTACCAAAGAACTTTAACTAGAGGGACTTCTTTGTTCCTCAGTCTGCAAATCTAGTAATCAAGGATTTTGACTGAATCTCCTCATAAGAGAGGCTATTCTAAACGTCTATACTTCCCACACGGACCACAATTTCTGGGTCACGAATCCATTTCTTTAGTAAGGAGACATGAAACACTGGATAGACTGAAGCTAAATTAGAAGCCAACTCAAGCTCGTAAGCTACCTTTCTGAAATGATTGAGAATTCGGTAAGGATCGACATATCGGGGACTGAGCTTCACCTTCTTTCAAAACCTTTTCACTCCTTTCATAGGGGAGATTTTCAAATACACATAATCACCAATCTCAAACTCGAGATCCTTCTTTCATATATTTGTGTATGATTTATGTTAGCTCTGAGTTGTTTTAAGCCTTTTCTTGATCAGCTGAACCTTTTTGAAGGTATCGAATACCAAGTCAGGCCCTACAACTGCGGCCTCACCTACCTCAAACCAACAAATGGGAGACTTACATCTCCTCACCATAAAGAGCCTTAAAGAAGCCATCTGAATGCTGTAATAATAGCTATTGTTATATGCAAACTCAATCAAAGGCAAATGGCCATCCCAAATACCTTTGAAGTCTATCACACATACTCGCAACATATCTTCTAAAGTCTGAATGGTCCTTTCTACTTGACCATCTTCCTGAGGGTGAAAGGCTGTACTGAGGTGGACTTGGGTACTAAGATCCTTTTAGAAGGCTTTCCAGAAATAAGAGGTGAACTGCATACCTCTATCTGAGATAATAGATAACGGGACTCCGTGTAACCTGACCAACCCTCTGACATAAAGGTTGGCATAGTCCTCGGCTAAATAAGATGTATGGACTGGTAGGAAATGAGTTTATTTGGTCATCCTATCTACAATGACCCAAGCTAAATCGTGCTGATGACGAGTACGAGACAAATCCATCACGAAGTCCATGTTCACTTTTGCTATTTCCAGATGGGAATACTGAACTCTTACATGAACCCACTTGGCTTCTGATGATCAATCTTAACTTACTGACATATTATGCACTTAGACACAAACTCTGTAATGTCTCTCTTTATACCACTCCACCAATAGATCTTCCATAAATCATGGTACATCTTAGTGGCCTCTGGATGAATAAAATAGTGCACGCCATGTGCTTATACTAGAATTCACTGTCTTAGATTATTTATATCTAGCGCACATAGCTGGCCTTGGAAGTGCAACATACTATCTCCCCTTTAGGAGAAAACCTCTACCTTTTGATCTCTGGCTGATTCTTTTAACTTAGCTAGACTGGGATCCATATCTTGCATTTCCTTCACCTTGGAAACTAGGGATGATTCTGAACTACTCTGTACCCATACATTACGTTCTGTTGAATCGACTAAGCAAATACCTAGTCGAGAAAGGTAATGTACTTCCTGAGCTAACTTCTTCTTACAATCCTCCACATGAGAAACACTATCCATAGACATCCTACTAAGAGCATCAGCCACTACATTGTCTTTACCCGGATGATACAAGACACTCATGTCATAGTCTTCCAACAACTCCAACCACCTTCTCTGACAGAGGTTTAGGTCATTCTGAGATAATATATATTGCAGGCTCTTATGGTCAGTGAACACATCATCGTGCACTCCATATAAATAGTTCCTGCAAATCTTTAAGGCAAATACTACTACTACTAACTCAAGATCATGAGTTGGATAATTTTTTTCATGGGTTTTAAGTTGTCTAGAGGCATAGGCTATGACCTTACCCCTTTGCATAAAAACACACCCCAAACCAACTCTAGAAGTATCACAATACACAACAAAGTCATCTGAACCATCTAGCAGGGTCAAAACTGAGATTGAGGTGAGTTGACTCTTCAACTCCTGAAAACTTTTCTCATAAGAATCTGACCACTAAAACTTAACTTTATTCTGAGTCAATCTGGACATGAGGGATGCAAAAGACTAAAATCCCTCAAAAAACCATCAGTAAGAGCCGCCCAAGCCTAAGAAACTCCTGATATCTGATGAAAAGATGGGTCTGGGCCAGTTTCTCACTGGTTCAGTCTTTTAGGGATGAACTCTAATGCCATCACCAGTAATTATATGGCCGAGTAAGACTACTAACCTTAGCCAAAATTCACACTTACTAAATTTTCCGAATAACTGATGGTTTCTAAGAGTCTGTAATACTATTTTGAGATGGTCTACATAATCATGCTCACTGCGGGAGTAGACAAGAATGTCATCTATGAAGACTATGATGAACATTTCCAAGTACTGCTTGACACACAGTTCATCAAGTCCATGAAAGCTGCTGGGGCATTGGTAAGACCAAAGGACATGACTAAGAATTTGAAGTAACCATACTGAGTTCTGAAAGCTGTCTTCAAAATGTCATATTCTCTAACTCTGAGCTGATGGTAGCCTGATCTAAAATTTATCTTAGAAAATTAACTGGCCCCTTGAAGTTGGTCAAATAATTCGTCAATTCTAGGAAGGGGATATTTGTTCTTGACCGTGACTTTATTTAGCTGTGGTAGTCAATACACATCCTGAGAAAACCGTCTTTCTTATGTACAAATAGAACCGGTGCACCTTGCGAGGACACACTGGGTATGATGAATCCCTTGTCTAGGAGATCTTTTAACTTTTTTTTAATTCCTTGAGTTCTACTAGAGCCATTCTGTATGGTGGATAGATATGGGTAGAGTATCCAGAAGAAGCTCTATTCCAAAGTCGATTTCCCTTTTGGGAGGAACTCCAGGAAGATCTTTGGGAAACACGTCTGGGAATTCACATGCTACTAATATTGACTCAAGAGTAGGGGTTTCTGATCTAGAGTCCTAGACTTGAACGAGATAGTAGAAACATCCCTTAGATATCATTTTCCTTGCCCTAAGGTAGGAAACAAGTTGACCCCTAAGTGTTGAGGTACTACCCCTCCACTCTAGGATGGGCTCACTCGAAAATTGAAACTAGACAATTCTATTTCTACAGTCGACTGAGGCATGGAAGGAATGAAGTCAATCTATGCTGAGAATGACATCAAAATTGGTCATCTCTAATTCGACTAAGTCTGCTAAAGTGATTTTCTGAGATATCATAATCAGACAGTTCCTGCATACCCGCCGGGCTATGACAGATTTACCCTCTGGGGTAGAGATTGAGAAAGGCTCTTCTAGAATTTCAGGACTGACTCCAAAGTCAACAGCTATATAGGGAGTTACAAAGGATAAAGAAGTTCCTAGATCTATCAAATCATAAACATGTAAATGTTAAAATTATAACGTACCAGTGACCACATCAGGATAAATTTCCTGATCCTATCGGGATTGAAGGGCATAGAGTCTATTGGGGCGTTGCCCACTGGTAGTACAGAAATAGGCACCCTTCTGATTCGTGCTACCGAACTGAGCTGAGGGACGGTTATACTGACCCTAAAAACATAACTAGGGACAATCTCTGACTCTATGACCTGGCTTGCCACACCTAAAACACACATCACTACTATCCCTGCAATACCCTAGTGGTTTCTACTATATTTCTAGCAATGGGGATTGGTTTGGGCATTGCTGACACTACCCTGAGACTTAGGGCCCCATTTTTGAATTATCATTAGAGTACTGGATGAGGATAGAGCTACAACTGAGGATTTAAGGAATAACTGAGAATAATTCCCACCCTCTAACTTAGGTTGAGAGAAGTTAAAATTGCCTATTCTCACTCTCTTATTCTCTCTCTCCTTCTCCCTATTCTTAGACTCCTCTATCTACTGATCATGGACCATGAGCCTGGATATGTCCATCTCCTTAATCAATATTGCGGCCCTACACTCCTTGACCAAACTATTAAACATGCCAAACATAAACTTACTCTTCTTAGATCTGCTATATGCCACCACATGAGGAGCGTATCTAGCTAATTGAGTAAACTTGAGAGAATACTCTTTTACTATTATGTTGCCCTACTTTAGGTTAATAAAATCTAAAACCTTCGCTTCACTCAACTCTAGTGGGAAGAACCTATCTAGAAAAGCAGTGGCAAACTCCTCCCACTCTATGGGCCCTGCATCTGCGACCCTCTCTACTTTCCACTATTTGACCTATGAGTGAGCCATATGCTGCAACTTATATGCAGCTTACTCGGCACTCTCACTAGCTTTCACCCCCATAATATCTGTAACTTTCTACACCTAATCAAGGAATTCCTGAGGGTCCTCATCTAACTTAGACCCAATAAAAGATGGAGGGTTTATTCGGGTGAAGTCGCGAATCCTGGATGCAGCAGTATTGGCCACAAGGTTGGTGGGAATGATAGCTGGGCATTCATTCTGGGCTTCCATGGAATGATCTAGGGTGGTGAAAGGTGCTCTAAATTTAGTGTGGGAGATATGTTCATCCAGGGGATTTGGATAGACGAGCTGAGGTGTGGGTTGGTCCCCCATTCTCTTTCCTTAGTCCCTTTTAGAGGCATATTCTATAAATGAAAGAGAAACTTTGGATTAGACTGGGATTTTAATAGGACATCATGCTTACTTGCACGACATGAACACTGAAAAAAGGGAAACTTTTCCTAAAATACCTAATATCCTCATGTCCATAAGTGTGGCGTGCTACACACCCATATAAAAGACTCTATCAGATGCGTCTTTCAGACTTCCTAGGACTCTGTTGAACCTTAAGCTCTGGTACTAAGTTTGTAACTCCCCGATTCTGTACCCCAGATGCTACGCGGTGCTTATAATCTCGAAGGACCAAAAGCTAACCCATGACTAGTACTTGCTGCAATAACTGAGTAACAATACTGTAAAATGCAAAATCTAGGTGGAAATAACCATAAGGTTCAAATCTAAAAATCATTTACTGAATACTAAAAACAATACTATAAACTAAACATCTGTCTAAAAAATTACACTATTATAAAAAGCCTCTACTGTTTGAATAAGGAGTTGAGGGGACAAGTCCCCAACTAACTCTAACTACTGAAATAAACTAATTACTGAAGTACTGGAATAATAAATCTATCCTTGAACAATGAGGACTCACCACTAGTCTGTTACTAATGGATCGGGCTGTTAAGTATGTCTGAGATCCTGTATGTCTGAACCTATGATATAAGACATCATAATATAAAAGAAAGGTATGCGTCAGTACTTTAAATGTATTGGTATGCTAAGTGAGGTAGGATGAGATGCATGTGTTCATATGCATGAATAATACTAACTGAGTAACATGAGTATAACTAAATAAGAGTACATGCATAAATACATAAACTATAATTGAGGTCATTGTAACACTGAGTACTGAGTTCTGACTCACTGGTTTACTGATATCTGATTTTACTGATACTTTATTACTATTAACTGAGTGACTATATTTGACAATCCTAATTTTGTGGAACTATTCTGAGTTCCGTACTGAACTGAGTGACTGTGTCTAAAAGTCCTAATTTATAAAGAACCGAACTGAGTTCTATTTTGGACAATGAAACTGAGATTATGGGAGGTAATCATATAACCGACATGCCCCTCTATGAATATATTAGGGTCCAACCTATAACCCCAGTCAAAAGGGTGTCAGTACTGGGCCATGGGTAAAGATAAGTTGAGTCACCCTCATCTGGTAGGTGCTCTGAATGAGAATGGTGGTACCCTCGAATAGCAGGTAGCACTCCTCATCAACCATCAACTGTCTGGTTGATGTCTCAACCTACGATGGCTACATAATTTTGGAACACAAGGACTGCTTCTAAGAATCACACCCTCTACTGGCAGGTGAGTCCCCATCCTTGGGTTCACTAGGTGCTAAATCCTACTCCCAACTGAATTAGGGGTATGCATAGATCGATTCAGTTTGGTTTTATATATTATCGGTTTGGTTTATCGATTTTTGATTTTTAAATATGCTAAACCAATTACCAAACCAATAAGATATTTTTTATCGGTTTTGGGTTTATCGGTTTTTAAATCTTAATGGTTCAATTTTTGGTTTAACCGATAAGAAAATACTCATAAAATAGAAATAGTAGTAACTAACATGAAAAAAAAAGTCAAATCTTAATTTCATCCAAAAATCCTACATAATGTGTTTTAATTTACAAGAATCTTCAAGTTTGAACTAAATATTGTTAGAAGAAATTAAGAGTTCGTACAATTGAAATAATACGTTTGTTAATTGGTAGAAATTGAAGAGAAATTAAGAGAAATATATAATAAGCAATATATATATATATATATTCTTATTGGGTTATCGGTTAACCCAATAAGAAAAAATCGAACCGAACCAATAACCCAATAATTTTTTTTATAAAACCATTAACAAACCGTTATCCTAATAACCCAAAAACAATAAATCGATAAAATTTTTATTGGCATGGTTCGATTTTTGCACACTCCTAAACTGAATAGACACTGAACTGATTCCTAGTTCATACTAGGCTTGAATGAACTATTACTAATTATACTATCTAACTGAACTTAAATGAGTTCACTGAGTTCCGTTGACTAACAGAATCCTACTGAATTTTATTAACTGACTGAATTTACTGAGGTCTGAACTAAATACTAAACTAGACTGGACTGATACTGGTTCTATTGAATTTTTCCTAAGTTCTGTAACTGACTGAGAGTGCTACTGATAGTGTCATGACTGAGATTATTTTGTAACTGACGCTGGCTCTAGGTAATCAACTAAATTGTTGGGTATCACATATCCCCAGGACTTGATATCATAAAAGTAAATCACTGCATGACTTAGTAGCATAATGGTACTAGTTTTCTAATAATACATTCACTTAGACATTTTTGTCAAACACTTGATATACATGAGCTTGTGCATGATTGAAATCACACAATAATATGTTATGCTTGGACTAGTCAATTCACATAAGCATTTTTCCAAACACTTGGGGAACATGGGTATTTCACATATCAATAAACATATAGTAATATCATGGATTCTATATTCAACTTGCAATTCAAGAGTTCGACATATAGTTCACAAAATTCAATTCACAATTAACTAATCTGTAAGAAACTTGGGACAAACCATGGAATTAGATCACCGTTAACATCATAATCATTAATACATTCAAGATCTAACATGAAATCTATTAACTTGTACTTTAAAAGAGTTTCTTGAACTCCAAGGATGGAAGAAAACACTTGGATAAACACTTCTAATACCTTGGTATTCAAATTTGTGAAGTATGATGGAGTGTTCTTGAAGGCTGAATCTTGAATTGGAGATCCTAGGGTTTACTTTTTGAGAATTTTTGAGAAAGATGAATCGATTTTCCCTCTAAAGGGGCTTAATCTCATGTTTTGGGGGCTGACATGAGGTGGAAAAAAACCAATTACCCCTGAGGACGTAGCTTTTTAATGTCTGAAAATAGATTTAGCGGCGCACAGACCGACGTGCCGCATCACTGGCATCTACGTGATGGCCATGCACCGTGTCAAGTCTGCATTGGTTCACTGGAATTTGCGCTGGGAGCTGGGGAAAAATACTCATCAACATGATGGGCGATGCGGCGCATTGAGATCGCGTCGATCCACTAGTTTGAGATTTCAAATGTGTTTCAAATGAAGTCTGAAAAATCAAAAACTTTCCCAAAAACACCTACTGACATTCCTGATCATGAATTATCCTAAAAATTGATATTTAAAGGTCATATAGGTCGTAAAAAGGGATCACCAACTTACAAAGGCTAAAATAAATCTAAGTCTTTATACTTAGCTAAAATTTTCTAGGTCTGGGACCCCTTAACAAGCTTTAAAGGACTGAGTTAAGCTTATTATTTTGCGGAGTCTTACACAGCTATTATTGGGCCAAGTTTTCTTACTACGGTACATTATTTAAACCCTCGATTCCTGCAAAGTTGCTTTCTTTGTGTTCTGCTATTTTCTATGTAGGAGACTATCTGGACCATGCTACCTAGTCTTATCTCCCCAGTAAAGTTCCCAGTTACACTAATTTTCTTTGAGAGTGACAATGGACGGATTTTCAGTACTGGATCCACTTTTATATTTGCACTTGATTCAGATTTCTCGTGTTCTAATTCAACTTTATCGGTCAAATTCGCTGGAAGATCCTTGACACCCTATGTTTTACTCTTCAATATCTCTTAGATGATATAGGCTTTTATCAACTCCCCCATTCCCTCGAAAGTATTCTCCAACGGCTCCTTCTGGCGTATTAATTGGACCCATTTTAATAGTGTTCTTGTTATTGTGAATTGCACTGCCAATATCTGGAGAAGTTGGAACTTGATTTGCATGTTTGATTCGAGGGGTTTTCCCATTTTTCTTAATAGACTAGTGGTCGATAAATCGACCACTATAATTTTTTATTTGCTACATTTTTCCATTTGTATTAATAGACTAGTGGTTTAGAAATTGACCAATACAGATTCATTTTTATTGTAGATCATGAATAGTGAGAGTTCATATAGCAGTTAAAAGGCTTTCTTCCACTGCTTCTAGCAGTAGGGAGTGAAAATCCAAAGAAGTTTCCAAAACTTTGAAAAGGAAAAATGCTGTAGTCAACGAATCCTAGTTGGAAACTGAATAAAAAATCCTTGCTGATATTTTTGAATATGACAAAAGTAGTGCACATGAGAGTGATGATGTTGAGGATAGTAAAGGGAAAATCAAAGGGGAAAGCGAAGAAGAAAGTGAAAGTTATAGCAGTGAAGATGAGGATAAGAGAGATAGTGGAGACGGGGAGAAGGATGATCCCCAATCCTTGCCAATTTTTTCAAGAGATATCTCCTTGAGTCGTACGGCCTAACAGCTTGGATGGATGAGCTAGTTTCTTTTCTTGTAAAGTTTTCAATAGCAAGAATGGCGGTCTATCGAGAGTTTAGAAGGATTCTTGTTGAACAAAAGTTGTATGCTGTTTTTAAAAAGACTTGTTTCGGATACTTGAGCATATGCTAGAACATTTTAAGTTTTATGAAAATATGATCCATTATGTGTTTTTGTGACGTATCAAAAATAATATAAAACTGCATGAAATTCGGTTCTGTATGAATGGTAAGCCAACTAGCTTCGTCTTAAAGGAATTTACTCTGATTATGGGACTGAATTGTTCAGCATATCCCCGTGAATCAAAAATGGAAAAAGTCTTCCAAAATGGCAAAAGCTTTCATATTAAGGTGACAAAGAATAAGAGCATTACTACCTCAAGATTGGTTAGCTTGATCAAAGGTAATAGGTTGACTAATCAACAAAAGTTGAAGCGCGCTTTGATTTGGCTCGTGCACTGGATGCTGCTGGCAAAGGATCCATCAAAGAAGGTGGATTCAAAACTAAACCTGATGCTTCTAATGATGGTGACCTGCGTGAGAGTTTTGATGTGCTCAAGAAAAGTGTTCTAGATATTGCTTCTTTTGTTGGAGATGAGAGGTTAAGGAGAATCGAGAAGAATAAGAAGAAGCAACAAGATGAAGGTAAACTAATTTATATGTTTTTCTTCCAATTTAATTTTTCTTGAATAATTTTTGTAATCCCTTGAAAACAATACAGTGTACCTCGACAGTCCCCCTCGTAGCCAGCATCAAGTAAACCTTGATAAACTTGCAGTCATAGTGATTGACATTACTGTAGAAAATGAAAAAGCTGAAGAAGAAAAGAAAGAAGAAGAAACAAAAGAGGAGAAGGCAGCAAATGAACAAGATGCGGAAGAAGAAGAAGAAAAAGATGAGGAGTGGACAGCTTAAGAAGAAGCAAAAAATAAGGAGAAAACAAAAGAAGAAAAGAAAAATGAAAAGACAGTTGATGAAGCAGGAGTGGTTGAATAGGAGGACTAATAATAATAATAATAATAATAATAATAATAATAATAATAAGAAGAAGAAGAAGAAGAATAAGAAGAAGAAAAGAAAGAAAATGAGAATAAAAAAGTATAAGAAGAGGAGAAAAAACACGAAGAAAATGAAGTGAATATGATAAGCATTGTTATTGAACTCAATGATGATAACACGTAGTTCGGTGGTTTGGAACAAACAATTTTCTTAATAATTTATTGTTTTTAATAATTTTTTTAATGGATAATTGAATTACATATAGTTGGTATGTCAATGATGACATTTACTAATGAAATTACGTTCAGTTGTTCCATTGTCTTGTTAGATTAAACAGTTGATTGCATTGTGTTACAAGTTCAGCTACTGTCCTAATTTATAGAGGTCGATAGCAAATATTATAGAAGCTGTTCTCTATAATTTTTAGGCTGCAGGCACGATCGATTGAATAAATCATATATTTATAATGACGGCAAACAAGTTTACTGTGATATGCTGCATTGTGTCACCAATTCAGTAACTATTATGGTTTGTAGAGGTCCATCGATTGTGTCCAGTGTAAATCATAGATGCAAAGCCTTGTCAATAATATACCGTATTGGTTTATTGCCCTTAGTAGCATATTAGAAAAAAAAAGAATAATCAATTAATAAAATAATGAATAATTGAATTTTATGCAATCAAATGACCTTAAACAAGTCATGTGATCGTATGAGAGTCCCAGTAAATTATAGAATGTGATCAAAGATGTGTGAGGATGGGTAGTGGTTGTACAACCAACATTCTTAGGGTAATGTTTACCCAAAGCACAAGTATATAATGGGGAATTCATTTGTTCAACCACAAATCATCATTTGTTCAACCATAAGTCATCACCTCACACATCTTTGATAACTACCTTCAATTACGTGGACTCTCATATGATCACCTGACTTGTTTAGGCTCATTTTATTGAATAAAATCTAATTTTATATTATTTTATTAATTTAATAATCCTTTTCAAATTATGTGCTAGTCATGGTCTATAAATAAATATCCTCGTCTAGTTATTTAATTGTGGACGTAGTTCCCAATCTATTCTAGATTATATCAGGTCGAATAAATGACTAAGCATAGTCTAGCATAAACTACAGACTACTTTATTAATAAATGCACTAGACGAGGATACATATTCATAGACCATGACTAGCACATATTTTAAAAAGTATTATTTAATTAATAAAATAATATATAATTGGATTTTATGCAATTAAATGGGCCTAAATAAGTCATGTGATAGTACGAGAGTCCACGTAAATTAAAAATGGTGATCAAAGATGTG